>NW_028122881.1:0-163581 GCF_965194805.1 Balaenoptera borealis | reverse complement strand
AGGACACAAACGGAATTGCCCTAAAGGGAAGAAGCCTTCTGAGTCCGGCAGAGAGGCAGCCTCTCCCACTCAGCATTCCCCCAACGCTGAGCCCCGGGTATGGGACAGAGAGAGGGAGAAAGGCAGCCGTAACCCCGAGCTCTTCCACAATGTAGTATAGGCCTCACCCTCACGCTCACGTCAATTTCACAGAGAAAACACCAGGCCTCGGTGTGCTTTCCTGTGGCAAGGAAACTTTGCTTTCATTCCTTAGGTGGCACGTTGGCTCAGGACTGCCCTACCCGAAGGACTCACGGTGTGCAGCCCTATTGGTTGAGATCAGCCCCTCTGGCTCTTTCTCGGATGACACCAACTGGGCAAAGAGCCGTTCATATGCTGGGGACCCAGGGAGCTTTCCCTAGTCTACACCAGAACAGCACTCTGAGGGAGAGGAGCTGCTGACGTTTGGTAGCAAAATCTCCTATTCTGAAGAGAAACATTTCGTTGTAAGCGGGTTCCATCAGCCTTGCCATCTTTTCTCAGCTGGCTAGGATGGAGGGCAGGCAGTCAGTTGGCAGACTCACCTGAGGCCCTGCTTGCCAGACTGTGACACAGACCTCCCGCCTGCTTCAGCCCAAAAGGGACGGCTTATGGTAAGGTACAAACCCTGTGTTGGAAAGTTCCTGCCTAACCCTCGCACCAGCACAAGCATATTGGTCATTGGTCAAAGACTCTCCCCACAAGTTTAACATGTTTGCTCCCATCTAGCCTCCGAAGCCGAGTTTACCTAGCTAGGAATCTCACTTCAGGAAAGGTACTCAGGCTGCTGGTGACTGCACGTTGTTTCACCAGGCAGCCCAAATCGAGTACACCCACTTGCATTTTCCAGGGGGCAGAGCAAATGGTGTCAACTTACAGGCCTCCAGCCTGGGAGGGGCAACGTACACTTTGTGAATGGGAAAGAAGCCCATGCCTTCAGTGTGAAAGGCCGCTAGGCCTCTTTGCTTTGGCAGCCCAGGGATAGCGTCAGCTCTGAAATGCTTCCAAAGGAGCAGAGTCAGAGAACCTTGGAACCACAGAGCAGGTGCAGCCCAGAACACGGACTGCTCTTGGCCTGAGAACACCCACTGCCCAGCGCCTCTTTGGGGTACACACGTGTAGAGGGAGGGTGTTGAATTCTGCTGCGTCATAACTTCTCCGGGCCACGTAGTGTGAGGGCAAGGAGAGTGGCCCTCCACCTCATCCCAGTTTCATGTGTCAGTTGTCTAAGGCAAACTCCCTGCTTGAATCCCTCCGTGGGCTACGTAGCCTCCAGAGAAAGGTGGATGATTGGGACCCAGGGCTGGTATCTAGGTTAATGTTCTGTGCATCAACTTCGCAGCTGTTCTCTCTAAGCGGGTCCCAAAGGCTTTCTGAAGAGTTTCCTTAGAGGGTCAGAAACAGGAAATTAACCGACAGGCCCACGGGGACGCCAGTTCTCTCCAGCAACAACGCTACCAGCCTCAGACACTTGGGTTCTCTTTGGTAAATGGAAGAACACTATGCTCGGAAGCTTCTTCCATCCAGTTTGAGAGTCGCACTTCCACTGCATCTTGGGATACCAAGTGTTGCCATGCCGTCACAATATCCAATTCTTAGGCCTATGACGGCAGAGTGTCTGGCAGTTCTGAAAGAGAACTTAGGAATGCAGGCGTTTTGGCTCCTTCCACCGAGAAACCAGCTCCTCCAGCTCCTCTGTCGTTAGCTATTTCATGTTAGAATATCTCTAGGGGCCCTCTTTTCCTCCTCCACGAGGTAAGACACAAACGGAATTGCCCTAAAGGGAAGAAGCCTTCTGAGTCCGGCAGAGAGGCAGCCTCTCCCACTCAGCATTCCCCCAACGCTGAGCCCCGGGTATGGGACAGAGAGAGGGAGAAAGGCAGCCGTAACCCCGAGCTCTTCCACAATGTAGTATAGGCCTCACCCTCACGCTCACGTCAATTTCACAGAGAAAACACCAGGCCTCGGTGTGCTTTCCTGTGGCAAGGAAACTTTGCTTTCATTCCTTAGGTGGCACGTTGGCTCAGGACTGCCCTACCCGAAGGACTCACGGTGTGCAGCCCTATTGGTTGAGATCAGCCCCTCTGGCTCTTTCTCGGATGACACCAACTGGGCAAAGAGCCGTTCATATGCTGGGGACCCAGGGAGCTTTCCCTAGTCTACACCAGAACAGCACTCTGAGGGAGAGGAGCTGCTGACGTTTGGTAGCAAAATCTCCTATTCTGAAGAGAAACATTTCGTTGTAAGCGGGTTCCATCAGCCTTGCCATCTTTTCTCAGCTGGCTAGGATGGAGGGCAGGCAGTCAGTTGGCAGACTCACCTGAGGCCCTGCTTGCCAGACTGTGACACAGACCTCCCGCCTGCTTCAGCCCAAAGGGACGGCTTATGGTAAGGTACAAACCCTGTGTTGGAAAGTTCCTGCCTAACCCTCGCACCAGCACAAGCATATTGGTCATTGGTCAAAGACTCTCCCCACAAGTTTAACATGTTTGCTCCCATCTAGCCTCCGAAGCCGAGTTTACCTAGCTAGGAATCTCACTTCAGGAAAGGTACTCAGGCTGCTGGTGACTGCACGTTGTTTCACCAGGCAGCCCAAATCGAGTACACCCACTTGCATTTTCCAGGGGGCAGAGCAAATGGTGTCAACTTACAGGCCTCCAGCCTGGGAGGGGCAACGTACACTTTGTGAATGGGAAAGAAGCCCATGCCTTCAGTGTGAAAGGCCGCTAGGCCTCTTTGCTTTGGCAGCCCAGGGATAGCGTCAGCTCTGAAATGCTTCCAAAGGAGCAGAGTCAGAGAACCTTGGAACCACAGAGCAGGTGCAGCCCAGAACACGGACTGCTCTTGGCCTGAGAACACCCACTGCCCAGCGCCTCTTTGGGGTACACACGTGTAGAGGGAGGGTGTTGAATTCTGCTGCGTCATAACTTCTCCGGGCCACGTAGTGTGAGGGCAAGGAGAGTGGCCCTCCACCTCATCCCAGTTTCATGTGTCAGTTGTCTAAGGCAAACTCCCTGCTTGAATCCCTCCGTGGGCTACGTAGCCTCCAGAGAAAGGTGGATGATTGGGACCCAGGGCTGGTATCTAGGTTAATGTTCTGTGCATCAACTTCGCAGCTGTTCTCTCTAAGCGGGTCCCAAAGGCTTTCTGGAAGAGTTTCCTTAGAGGGTCAGAAACAGGAAATTAACCGACAGGCCCACGGGGACGCCAGTTCTCTCCAGCAACAACGCTACCAGCCTCAGACACTTGGGTTCTCTTTGGTAAATGGAAGAACACTATGCTCGGAAGCTTCTTCCATCCAGTTTGAGAGTCGCACTTCCACTGCATCTTGGGATACCAAGTGTTGCCATGCCGTCACAATATCCAATTCTTAGGCCTATGACGGCAGAGTGTCTGGCAGTTCTGAAAGAGAACTTAGGAATGCAGGCGTTTTGGCTCCTTCCACCGAGAAACCAGCTCCTCCAGCTCCTCTGTCGTTAGCTATTTCATGTTAGAATATCTCTAGGGGCCCTCTTTTCCTCCTCCACGAGGTAAGACACAAACGGAATTGCCCTAAAGGGAAGAAGCCTTCTGAGTCCGGCAGAGAGGCAGCCTCTCCCACTCAGCATTCCCCCAACGCTGAGCCCCGGGTATGGGACAGAGAGAGGGAGAAAGGCAGCCGTAACCCCGAGCTCTTCCACAATGTAGTATAGGCCTCACCCTCACGCTCACGTCAATTTCACAGAGAAAACACCAGGCCTCGGTGTGCTTTCCTGTGGCAAGGAAACTTTGCTTTCATTCCTTAGGTGGCACGTTGGCTCAGGACTGCCCTACCCGAAGGACTCACGGTGTGCAGCCCTATTGGTTGAGATCAGCCCCTCTGGCTCTTTCTCGGATGACACCAACTGGAAAAGAGCCGTTCATATGCTGGGGACCCAGGGAGCTTTCCCTAGTCTACACCAGAACAGCACTCTGAGGGAGAGGAGCTGCTGACGTTTGGTAGCAAAATCTCCTATTCTGAAGAGAAACATTTCGCTGTAAGCGGGTTCCATCAGCCTTGCCATCTTTTCTCAGCTGGCTAGGATGGAGGGCAGGCAGTCAGTTGGCAGACTCACCTGAGGCCCTGCTTGCCAGACTGTGACACAGACCTCCCGCCTGCTTCAGCCCAAAGGGACGGCTTATGGTAAGGTAAAAACCCTGTGTTGGAAAGTTCCTGCCTAACCCTCGCACCAGCACAAGCATATGGGTCATTGGTCAAAGACTTTCCCCACAAGTTTAACATGTTTGCTCCCATCTAGCCTCCGAAGCCGAGTTTACCTAGCTAGGAATCTCACTTCAGGAAAGGTACTCAGGCTGCTGGTGACTGCACGTTGTTTCACCAGGCAGCCCAAATCGAGTACACCCACTTGCATTTTCCAGGGGGCAGAGCAAATGGTGTCAACTTACAGGCCTCCAGCCTGGGAGGGGCAACGTACACTTTGTGAATGGGAAAGAAGCCCATGCCTTCAGTGTGAAAGGCCGCTAGGCCTCTTTGCTTTGGCAGCCCAGGGATAGCGTCAGCTGTGAAATGCTTCCAAAGGAGCAGAGTCAGAGAACCTTGGAACCACAGAGCAGGTGCAGCCCAGAACACGGACTACTCTTGGCCTGAGAACACCCACTGCCCAGCGCCTCTTTGGGGTACACACGTGTAGAGGGAGGGTGTTGAATTCTGCTGCGTCATAACTTCTCCGGGCCACGTAGTGTGAGGGCAAGGAGAGTGGCCCTCCACCTCATCCCAGTTTCATGTGTCAGTTGTCTAAGGCAAACTCCCTGCTTGAATCCCTCCGTGGGCTACGTAACCTCCAGAGAAAGGTGGATGATTGGGACCCAGGGCTGGTATCTAGGTTAATGTTCTGTGCATCAACTTCGCAGCTGTTCTCTCTAAGCGGGTCCCAAAGGCTTTCTGGAAGAGTTTCCTTAGAGGGTCAGAAACAGGAAATTAACCGACAGGCCCACGGGGACGCCAGTTCTCTCCAGCAACAACGCTACCAGCCTCAGACACTTGGGTTCTCTTTGGTAAATGGAAGAACACTATGCTCGGAAGCTTCTTCCATCCAGTTTGAGAGTCGCACTTCCACTGCATCTTGGGATACCAAGTGTTGCCATGCCGTCACAATTTCCAATTCTTAGGCCTATGACGGCAGAGTGTCTGGCAGTTCTGAAAGAGAACTTAGGGATGCAGGCGTTTTGGCTCCTTCCACCGAGAAACCAGCTCCTCCAGCTCCTCTGTCGTTAGCTATTTCATGTTAGAATATCTCTAGGGGCCCTCTTTTCCTCCTCCACGAGGTAAGACACAAACGGAATTGCCCTAAAGGGAAGAAGCCTTCTGAGTCCGGCAGAGAGGCAGCCTCTCCCACTCAGCATTCCCCCAACGCTGAGCCCCGGGTATGGGACAGAGAGAGGGAGAAAGGCAGCCGTAACCCCGAGCTCTTCCACAATGTAGTATAGGCCTCACCCTCACGCTCACGTCAATTTCACAGAGAAAACACCAGGCCTCGGTGTGCTTTCCTGTGGCAAGGAAACTTTGCTTTCATTCCTTAGGTGGCACGTTGGCTCAGGACTGCCCTACCCGAAGGACTCACGGTGTGCAGCCCTATTGGTTGAGATCAGCCCCTCTGGCTCTTTCTCGGATGACACCAACTGGGCAAAGAGCCGTTCATATGCTGGGGACCCAGGGAGCTTTCCCTAGTCTACACCAGAACAGCACTCTGAGGGAGAGGAGCTGCTGACGTTTGGTAGCAAAATCTCCTATTCTGAAGAGAAACATTTCGTTGTAAGCGGGTTCCATCAGCCTTGCCATCTTTTCTCAGCTGGCTAGGATGGAGGGCAGGCAGTCAGTTGGCAGACTCACCTGAGGCCCTGCTTGCCAGACTGTCACACAGACCTCCCGCCTGCTTCAGCCCAAAGGGACGGCTTATGGTAAGGTACAAACCCTGTGTTGGAAAGTTCCTGCCTAACCCTCGCACCAGCACAAGCATATTGGTCATTGGTCAAAGACTCTCCCCACAAGTTTAACATGTTTGCTCCCATCTAGCCTCCGAAGCCGAGTTTACCTAGCTAGGAATCTCACTTCAGGAAAGGTACTCAGGCTGCTGGTGACTGCACGTTGTTTCACCAGGCAGCCCAAATCGAGTACACCCACTTGCATTTTCCAGGGGGCAGAGCAAATGGTGTCAACTTACAGGCCTCCAGCCTGGGAGGGGCAACGTACACTTTGTGAATGGGAAAGAAGCCCATGCCTTCAGTGTGAAAGGCCGCTAGGCCTCTTTGCTTTGGCAGCCCAGGGATAGCGTCAGCTCTGAAATGCTTCCAAAGGAGCAGAGTCAGAGAACCTTGGAACCACAGAGCAGGTGCAGCCCAGAACACGGACTGCTCTTGGCCTGAGAACACCCACTGCCCAGCGCCTCTTTGGGGTACACACGTGTAGAGGGAGGGTGTTGAATTCTGCTGCGTCATAACTTCTCCGGGCCACGTAGTGTGAGGGCAAGGAGAGTGGCCCTCCACCTCATCCCAGTTTCATGTGTCAGTTGTCTAAGGCAAACTCCCTGCTTGAATCCCTCCGTGGGCTACGTAGCCTCCAGAGAAAGGTGGATGATTGGGACCCAGGGCTGGTATCTAGGTTAATGTTCTGTGCATCAACTTCGCAGCTGTTCTCTCTAAGCGGGTCCCAAAGGCTTTCTGGAAGAGTTTCCTTAGAGGGTCAGAAACAGGAAATTAACCGACAGGCCCACGGGGACGCCAGTTCTCTCCAGCAACAACGCTACCAGCCTCAGACACTTGGGTTCTCTTTGGTAAATGGAAGAACACTATGCTCGGAAGCTTCTTCCATCCAGTTTGAGAGTCGCACTTCCACTGCATCTTGGGATACCAAGTGTTGCCATGCCGTCACAATATCCAATTCTTAGGCCTATGACGGCAGAGTGTCTGGCAGTTCTGAAAGAGAACTTAGGAATGCAGGCGTTTTGGCTCCTTCCACCGAGAAACCAGCTCCTCCAGCTCCTCTGTCGTTAGCTATTTCATGTTAGAATATCTCTAGGGGCCCTCTTTTCCTCCTCCACGAGGTAAGACACAAACGGAATTGCCCTAAAGGGAAGAAGCCTTCTGAGTCCGGCAGAGAGGCAGCCTCTCCCACTCAGCATTCCCCCAACGCTGAGCCCCGGGTATGGGACAGAGAGAGGGAGAAAGGCAGCCGTAACCCCGAGCTCTTCCACAATGTAGTATAGGCCTCACCCTCACGCTCACGTCAATTTCACAGAGAAAACACCAGGCCTCGGTGTGCTTTCCTGTGGCAAGGAAACTTTGCTTTCATTCCTTAGGTGGCACGTTGGCTCAGGACTGCCCTACCCGAAGGACTCACGGTGTGCAGCCCTATTGGTTGAGATCAGCCCCTCTGGCTCTTTCTCGGATGACACCAACTGGAAAAGAGCCGTTCATATGCTGGGGACCCAGGGAGCTTTCCCTAGTCTACACCAGAACAGCACTCTGAGGGAGAGGAGCTGCTGACGTTTGGTAGCAAAATCTCCTATTCTGAAGAGAAACATTTCGCTGTAAGCGGGTTCCATCAGCCTTGCCATCTTTTCTCAGCTGGCTAGGATGGAGGGCAGGCAGTCAGTTGGCAGACTCACCTGAGGCCCTGCTTGCCAGACTGTGACACAGACCTCCCGCCTGCTTCAGCCCAAAGGGACGGCTTATGGTAAGGTAAAAACCCTGTGTTGGAAAGTTCCTGCCTAACCCTCGCACCAGCACAAGCATATGGGTCATTGGTCAAAGACTTTCCCCACAAGTTTAACATGTTTGCTCCCATCTAGCCTCCGAAGCCGAGTTTACCTAGCTAGGAATCTCACTTCAGGAAAGGTACTCAGGCTGCTGGTGACTGCACGTTGTTTCACCAGGCAGCCCAAATCGAGTACACCCACTTGCATTTTCCAGGGGGCAGAGCAAATGGTGTCAACTTACAGGCCTCCAGCCTGGGAGGGGCAACGTACACTTTGTGAATGGGAAAGAAGCCCATGCCTTCAGTGTGAAAGGCCGCTAGGCCTCTTTGCTTTGGCAGCCCAGGGATAGCGTCAGCTGTGAAATGCTTCCAAAGGAGCAGAGTCAGAGAACCTTGGAACCACAGAGCAGGTGCAGCCCAGAACACGGACTACTCTTGGCCTGAGAACACCCACTGCCCAGCGCCTCTTTGGGGTACACACGTGTAGAGGGAGGGTGTTGAATTCTGCTGCGTCATAACTTCTCCGGGCCACGTAGTGTGAGGGCAAGGAGAGTGGCCCTCCACCTCATCCCAGTTTCATGTGTCAGTTGTCTAAGGCAAACTCCCTGCTTGAATCCCTCCGTGGGCTACGTAACCTCCAGAGAAAGGTGGATGATTGGGACCCAGGGCTGGTATCTAGGTTAATGTTCTGTGCATCAACTTCGCAGCTGTTCTCTCTAAGCGGGTCCCAAAGGCTTTCTGGAAGAGTTTCCTTAGAGGGTCAGAAACAGGAAATTAACCGACAGGCCCACGGGGACGCCAGTTCTCTCCAGCAACAACGCTACCAGCCTCAGACACTTGGGTTCTCTTTGGTAAATGGAAGAACACTATGCTCGGAAGCTTCTTCCATCCAGTTTGAGAGTCGCACTTCCACTGCATCTTGGGATACCAAGTGTTGCCATGCCGTCACAATTTCCAATTCTTAGGCCTATGACGGCAGAGTGTCTGGCAGTTCTGAAAGAGAACTTAGGGATGCAGGCGTTTTGGCTCCTTCCACCGAGAAACCAGCTCCTCCAGCTCCTCTGTCGTTAGCTATTTCATGTTAGAATATCTCTAGGGGCCCTCTTTTCCTCCTCCACGAGGTAAGACACAAACGGAATTGCCCTAAAGGGAAGAAGCCTTCTGAGTCCGGCAGAGAGGCAGCCTCTCCCACTCAGCATTCCCCCAACGCTGAGCCCCGGGTATGGGACAGAGAGAGGGAGAAAGGCAGCCGTAACCCCGAGCTCTTCCACAATGTAGTATAGGCCTCACCCTCACGCTCACGTCAATTTCACAGAGAAAACACCAGGCCTCGGTGTGCTTTCCTGTGGCAAGGAAACTTTGCTTTCATTCCTTAGGTGGCACGTTGGCTCAGGACTGCCCTACCCGAAGGACTCACGGTGTGCAGCCCTATTGGTTGAGATCAGCCCCTCTGGCTCTTTCTCGGATGACACCAACTGGGCAAAGAGCCGTTCATATGCTGGGGACCCAGGGAGCTTTCCCTAGTCTACACCAGAACAGCACTCTGAGGGAGAGGAGCTGCTGACGTTTGGTAGCAAAATCTCCTATTCTGAAGAGAAACATTTCGTTGTAAGCGGGTTCCATCAGCCTTGCCATCTTTTCTCAGCTGGCTAGGATGGAGGGCAGGCAGTCAGTTGGCAGACTCACCTGAGGCCCTGCTTGCCAGACTGTCACACAGACCTCCCGCCTGCTTCAGCCCAAAGGGACGGCTTATGGTAAGGTACAAACCCTGTGTTGGAAAGTTCCTGCCTAACCCTCGCACCAGCACAAGCATATTGGTCATTGGTCAAAGACTCTCCCCACAAGTTTAACATGTTTGCTCCCATCTAGCCTCCGAAGCCGAGTTTACCTAGCTAGGAATCTCACTTCAGGAAAGGTACTCAGGCTGCTGGTGACTGCACGTTGTTTCACCAGGCAGCCCAAATCGAGTACACCCACTTGCATTTTCCAGGGGGCAGAGCAAATGGTGTCAACTTACAGGCCTCCAGCCTGGGAGGGGCAACGTACACTTTGTGAATGGGAAAGAAGCCCATGCCTTCAGTGTGAAAGGCCGCTAGGCCTCTTTGCTTTGGCAGCCCAGGGATAGCGTCAGCTGTGAAATGCTTCCAAAGGAGCAGAGTCAGAGAACCTTGGAACCACAGAGCAGGTGCAGCCCAGAACACGGACTGCTCTTGGCCTGAGAACACCCACTGCCCAGCGCCTCTTTGGGGTACACACGTGTAGAGGGAGGGTGTTGAATTCTGCTGCGTCATAACTTCTCCGGGCCACGTAGTGTGAGGGCAAGGAGAGTGGCCCTCCACCTCATCCCAGTTTCATGTGTCAGTTGTCTAAGGCAAACTCCCTGCTTGAATCCCTCCGTGGGCTACGTAGCCTCCAGAGAAAGGTGGATGATTGGGACCCAGGGCTGGTATCTAGGTTAATGTTCTGTGCATCAACTTCGCAGCTGTTCTCTCTAAGCGGGTCCCAAAGGCTTTCTGGAAGAGTTTCCTTAGAGGGTCAGAAACAGGAAATTAACCGACAGGCCCACGGGGACGCCAGTTCTCTCCAGCAACAACGCTACCAGCCTCAGACACTTGGGTTCTCTTTGGTAAATGGAAGAACACTATGCTCGGAAGCTTCTTCCATCCAGTTTGAGAGTCGCACTTCCACTGCATCTTGGGATACCAAGTGTTGCCATGCCGTCACAATATCCAATTCTTAGGCCTATGACGGCAGAGTGTCTGGCAGTTCTGAAAGAGAACTTAGGAATGCAGGCGTTTTGGCTCCTTCCACCGAGAAACCAGCTCCTCCAGCTCCTCTGTCGTTAGCTATTTCATGTTAGAATATCTCTAGGGGCCCTCTTTTCCTCCTCCACGAGGTAAGACACAAACGGAATTGCCCTAAAGGGAAGAAGCCTTCTGAGTCCGGCAGAGAGGCAGCCTCTCCCACTCAGCATTCCCCCAACGCTGAGCCCCGGGTATGGGACAGAGAGAGGGAGAAAGGCAGCCGTAACCCCGAGCTCTTCCACAATGTAGTATAGGCCTCACCCTCACGCTCACGTCAATTTCACAGAGAAAACACCAGGCCTCGGTGTGCTTTCCTGTGGCAAGGAAACTTTGCTTTCATTCCTTAGGTGGCACGTTGGCTCAGGACTGCCCTACCCGAAGGACTCACGGTGTGCAGCCCTATTGGTTGAGATCAGCCCCTCTGGCTCTTTCTCGGATGACACCAACTGGGCAAAGAGCCGTTCATATGCTGGGGACCCAGGGAGCTTTCCCTAGTCTACACCAGAACAGCACTCTGAGGGAGAGGAGCTGCTGACGTTTGGTAGCAAAATCTCCTATTCTGAAGAGAAACATTTCGTTGTAAGCGGGTTCCATCAGCCTTGCCATCTTTTCTCAGCTGGCTAGGATGGAGGGCAGGCAGTCAGTTGGCAGACTCACCTGAGGCCCTGCTTGCCAGACTGTGACACAGACCTCCCGCCTGCTTCAGCCCAAAGGGACGGCTTATGGTAAGGTACAAACCCTGTGTTGGAAAGTTCCTGCCTAACCCTCGCACCAGCACAAGCATATTGGTCATTGGTCAAAGACTCTCCCCACAAGTTTAACATGTTTGCTCCCATCTAGCCTCCGAAGCCGAGTTTACCTAGCTAGGAATCTCACTTCAGGAAAGGTACTCAGGCTGCTGGTGACTGCACGTTGTTTCACCAGGCAGCCCAAATCGAGTACACCCACTTGCATTTTCCAGGGGGCAGAGCAAATGGTGTCAACTTACAGGCCTCCAGCCTGGGAGGGGCAACGTACACTTTGTGAATGGGAAAGAAGCCCATGCCTTCAGTGTGAAAGGCCGCTAGGCCTCTTTGCTTTGGCAGCCCAGGGATAGCGTCAGCTCTGAAATGCTTCCAAAGGAGCAGAGTCAGAGAACCTTGGAACCACAGAGCAGGTGCAGCCCAGAACACGGACTGCTCTTGGCCTGAGAACACCCACTGCCCAGCGCCTCTTTGGGGTACACACGTGTAGAGGGAGGGTGTTGAATTCTGCTGCGTCATAACTTCTCCGGGCCACGTAGTGTGAGGGCAAGGAGAGTGGCCCTCCACCTCATCCCAGTTTCATGTGTCAGTTGTCTAAGGCAAACTCCCTGCTTGAATCCCTCCGTGGGCTACGTAGCCTCCAGAGAAAGGTGGATGATTGGGACCCAGGGCTGGTATCTAGGTTAATGTTCTGTGCATCAACTTCGCAGCTGTTCTCTCTAAGCGGGTCCCAAAGGCTTTCTGGAAGAGTTTCCTTAGAGGGTCAGAAACAGGAAATTAACCGACAGGCCCACGGGGACGCCAGTTCTCTCCAGCAACAACGCTACCAGCCTCAGACACTTGGGTTCTCTTTGGTAAATGGAAGAACACTATGCTCGGAAGCTTCTTCCATCCAGTTTGAGAGTCGCACTTCCACTGCATCTTGGGATACCAAGTGTTGCCATGCCGTCACAATATCCAATTCTTAGGCCTATGACGGCAGAGTGTCTGGCAGTTCTGAAAGAGAACTTAGGAATGCAGGCGTTTTGGCTCCTTCCACCGAGAAACCAGCTCCTCCAGCTCCTCTGTCGTTAGCTATTTCATGTTAGAATATCTCTAGGGGCCCTCTTTTCCTCCTCCACGAGGTAAGACACAAACGGAATTGCCCTAAAGGGAAGAAGCCTTCTGAGTCCGGCAGAGAGGCAGCCTCTCCCACTCAGCATTCCCCCAACGCTGAGCCCCGGGTATGGGACAGAGAGAGGGAGAAAGGCAGCCGTAACCCCGAGCTCTTCCACAATGTAGTATAGGCCTCACCCTCACGCTCACGTCAATTTCACAGAGAAAACACCAGGCCTCGGTGTGCTTTCCTGTGGCAAGGAAACTTTGCTTTCATTCCTTAGGTGGCACGTTGGCTCAGGACTGCCCTACCCGAAGGACTCACGGTGTGCAGCCCTATTGGTTGAGATCAGCCCCTCTGGCTCTTTCTCGGATGACACCAACTGGAAAAGAGCCGTTCATATGCTGGGGACCCAGGGAGCTTTCCCTAGTCTACACCAGAACAGCACTCTGAGGGAGAGGAGCTGCTGACGTTTGGTAGCAAAATCTCCTATTCTGAAGAGAAACATTTCGCTGTAAGCGGGTTCCATCAGCCTTGCCATCTTTTCTCAGCTGGCTAGGATGGAGGGCAGGCAGTCAGTTGGCAGACTCACCTGAGGCCCTGCTTGCCAGACTGTGACACAGACCTCCCGCCTGCTTCAGCCCAAAGGGACGGCTTATGGTAAGGTACAAACCCTGTGTTGGAAAGTTCCTGCCTAACCCTCGCACCAGCACAAGCATATTGGTCATTGGTCAAAGACTCTCCCCACAAGTTTAACATGTTTGCTCCCATCTAGCCTCCGAAGCCGAGTTTACCTAGCTAGGAATCTCACTTCAGGAAAGGTACTCAGGCTGCTGGTGACTGCACGTTGTTTCACCAGGCAGCCCAAATCGAGTACACCCACTTGCATTTTCCAGGGGGCAGAGCAAATGGTGTCAACTTACAGGCCTCCAGCCTGGGAGGGGCAACGTACACTTTGTGAATGGGAAAGAAGCCCATGCCTTCAGTGTGAAAGGCCGCTAGGCCTCTTTGCTTTGGCAGCCCAGGGATAGCGTCAGCTCTGAAATGCTTCCAAAGGAGCAGAGTCAGAGAACCTTGGAACCACAGAGCAGGTGCAGCCCAGAACACGGACTGCTCTTGGCCTGAGAACACCCACTGCCCAGCGCCTCTTTGGGGTACACACGTGTAGAGGGAGGGTGTTGAATTCTGCTGCGTCATAACTTCTCCGGGCCACGTAGTGTGAGGGCAAGGAGAGTGGCCCTCCACCTCATCCCAGTTTCATGTGTCAGTTGTCTAAGGCAAACTCCCTGCTTGAATCCCTCCGTGGGCTACGTAGCCTCCAGAGAAAGGTGGATGATTGGGACCCAGGGCTGGTATCTAGGTTAATGTTCTGTGCATCAACTTCGCAGCTGTTCTCTCTAAGCGGGTCCCAAAGGCTTTCTGGAAGAGTTTCCTTAGAGGGTCAGAAACAGGAAATTAACCGACAGGCCCACGGGGACGCCAGTTCTCTCCAGCAACAACGCTACCAGCCTCAGACACTTGGGTTCTCTTTGGTAAATGGAAGAACACTATGCTCGGAAGCTTCTTCCATCCAGTTTGAGAGTCGCACTTCCACTGCATCTTGGGATACCAAGTGTTGCCATGCCGTCACAATATCCAATTCTTAGGCCTATGACGGCAGAGTGTCTGGCAGTTCTGAAAGAGAACTTAGGAATGCAGGCGTTTTGGCTCCTTCCACCGAGAAACCAGCTCCTCCAGCTCCTCTGTCGTTAGCTATTTCATGTTAGAATATCTCTAGGGGCCCTCTTTTCCTCCTCCACGAGGTAAGACACAAACGGAATTGCCCTAAAGGGAAGAAGCCTTCTGAGTCCGGCAGAGAGGCAGCCTCTCCCACTCAGCATTCCCCCAACGCTGAGCCCCGGGTATGGGACAGAGAGAGGGAGAAAGGCAGCCGTAACCCCGAGCTCTTCCACAATGTAGTATAGGCCTCACCCTCAAGCTCACGTCAATTTCACAGAGAAAACACCAGGCCTCGGTGTGCTTTCCTGTGGCAAGGAAACTTTGCTTTCATTCCTTAGGTGGCACGTTGGCTCAGGACTGCCCTACCCGAAGGACTCACGGTGTGCAGCCCTACTGGTTGAGATCAGCCCCTCTGGCTCTTTCTCGGATGACACCAACTGGAAAAGAGCCGTTCATATGCTGGGGACCCAGGGAGCTTTCCCTAGTCTACACCAGAACAGCACTCTGAGCGAGAGGAGCTGCTGACGTTTCGTAGCAAAATCTCCTATTCTGAAGAGAAACATTTCGCTGTAAGCGGGTTCCATCAGCCTTGCCATCTTTTCTCAGCTGGCTAGGATGGAGGGCAGGCAGTTAATTGGCAGACTCACCTGAGGCCCTGCTTGCCAGACTGTGACACAGACCTCCCGCCTGCTTCAGCCCAAAGGGACGGCTTATGGTAAGGTAAAAACCCTGTGTTGGAAAGTTCCTGCCTAACCCTCGCACCAGCACAAGCATATTGGTCATTGGTCAAAGACTTTCCCCACAAGTTTAACATGTTTGCTCCCATCTAGCCTCCGAAGCCGAGTTTACCTAGCTAGGAATCTCACTTCAGGAAAGGTACTCAGGCTGCTGGTGACTGCACGTTGTCTCACCAGGCAGCCCAAATCGAGTACACCCACTTGCATTTTCCAGGGGGCAGAGCAAATGGTGTCAACTTAGAGGCCTCCAGCCTAGGAGGGGCAACGTACACTTTGTGAATGGGAAAGAAGCCCATGCCTTCAGTGTGAAAGGCCGCTAGGCCTCTTTGCTATGGCAGCCCAGGGATAGCGTCAGCTCTGAAATGCTTCCAAAGGAGCAGAGTCAGAGAACCTTGGAACCACAGAGCAGGTGCAGCCCAGAACACGGACTGCTCTTGGCCTGAGAACACCCACTGCCCAGCGCCTCTTTGGGGTACACACGTGTAGAGGGAGGGTGTTGAATTCTGCTGCGTCATAACTTCTCCGGGCCACGTAGTGTGAGGGCAAGGAGAGTGGCCCTCCACCTCATCCCAGTTTCATGTGTCAGTTGTCTAAGGCAAACTCCCTGCTTGAATCCCTCCGTGGGCTACGTAACCTCCAGAGAAAGGTGGATGATTGGGACCCAGGGCTGGTATCTAGGTTAATGTTCTGTGCATCAACTTCGCAGCTGTTCTCTCTAAGCGGGTCTCAAAGGCTTTCTGGAAGAGTTTCCTTAGAGGGTCAGAAACAGGAAATTAACCGACAGGCCCACGGGGACGCCAGTTCTCTCCAGCAACAACGCTACCAGCCTCAGACACTTGGGTTCTCTTTGGTAAATGGAAGAACACTATGCTTGGAAGCTTCTTCCATCCAGTTTGAGAGTCGCACTTCCACTGCATCTTGGGATACCAAGTGTTGCCATGCCGTCACAATATCCAATTCTTAGGCCTATGACGGCAGAGTGTCTGGCAGTTCTGAAAGAGAACTTAGGAATGCAGGCGTTTTGGCTCCTTCCACCGAGAAACCAGCTCCTCCAGCTCCTCTGTCGTTAGCTATTTCATGTTAGAATATCTCTAGGGGCCCTCTTTTCCTCCTCCACGAGGTAAGACACAAACGGAATTGCCCTAAAGGGAAGAAGCCTTCTGAGTCCGGCAGAGAGGCAGCCTCTCCCACTCAGCATTCCCCCAACGCTGAGCCCCGGGTATGGGACAGAGAGAGGGAGAAAGGCAGCCGTAACCCCGAGCTCTTCCACAATGTAGTATAGGCCTCACCCTCAAGCTCACGTCAATTTCACAGAGAAAACACCAGGCCTCGGTGTGCTTTCCTGTGGCAAGGAAACTTTGCTTTCATTCCTTAGGTGGCACGTTGGCTCAGGACTGCCCTACCCGAAGGACTCACGGTGTGCAGCCCTACTGGTTGAGATCAGCCCCTCTGGCTCTTTCTCGGATGACACCAACTGGAAAAGAGCCGTTCATATGCTGGGGACCCAGGGAGCTTTCCCTAGTCTACACCAGAACAGCACTCTGAGGGAGAGGAGCTGCTGACGTTTGGTAGCAAAATCTCCTATTCTGAAGAGAAACATTTCGCTGTAAGCGGGTTCCATCAGCCTTGCCATCTTTTCTCAGCTGGCTAGGATGGAGGGCAGGCAGTCAGTTGGCAGACTCACCTGAGGCCCTGCTTGCCAGACTGTGACACAGACCTCCCGCCTGCTTCAGCCCAAAGGGACGGCTTATGGTAAGGTACAAACCCTGTGTTGGAAAGTTCCTGCCTAACCCTCGCACCAGCACAAGCATATTGGTCATTGGTCAAAGACTCTCCCCACAAGTTTAACATGTTTGCTCCCATCTAGCCTCCGAAGCCGAGTTTACCTAGCTAGGAATCTCACTTCAGGAAAGGTACTCAGGCTGCTGGTGACTGCACGTTGTTTCACCAGGCAGCCCAAATCGAGTACACCCACTTGCATTTTCCAGGGGGCAGAGCAAATGGTGTCAACTTACAGGCCTCCAGCCTGGGAGGGGCAACGTACACTTTGTGAATGGGAAAGAAGCCCATGCCTTCAGTGTGAAAGGCCGCTAGGCCTCTTTGCTTTGGCAGCCCAGGGATAGCGTCAGCTCTGAAATGCTTCCAAAGGAGCAGAGTCAGAGAACCTTGGAACCACAGAGCAGGTGCAGCCCAGAACACGGACTGCTCTTGGCCTGAGAACACCCACTGCCCAGCGCCTCTTTGGGGTACACACGTGTAGAGGGAGGGTGTTGAATTCTGCTGCGTCATAACTTCTCCGGGCCACGTAGTGTGAGGGCAAGGAGAGTGGCCCTCCACCTCATCCCAGTTTCATGTGTCAGTTGTCTAAGGCAAACTCCCTGCTTGAATCCCTCCGTGGGCTACGTAGCCTCCAGAGAAAGGTGGATGATTGGGACCCAGGGCTGGTATCTAGGTTAATGTTCTGTGCATCAACTTCGCAGCTGTTCTCTCTAAGCGGGTCCCAAAGGCTTTCTGGAAGAGTTTCCTTAGAGGGTCAGAAACAGGAAATTAACCGACAGGCCCACGGGGACGCCAGTTCTCTCCAGCAACAACGCTACCAGCCTCAGACACTTGGGTTCTCTTTGGTAAATGGAAGAACACTATGCTCGGAAGCTTCTTCCATCCAGTTTGAGAGTCGCACTTCCACTGCATCTTGGGATACCAAGTGTTGCCATGCCGTCACAATTTCCAATTCTTAGGCCTATGACGGCAGAGTGTCTGGCAGTTCTGAAAGAGAACTTAGGAATGCAGGCGTTTTGGCTCCTTCCACCGAGAAACCAGCTCCTCCAGCTCCTCTGTCGTTAGCTATTTCATGTTAGAATATCTCTAGGGGCCCTCTTTTCCTCCTCCACGAGGTAAGACACAAACGGAATTGCCCTAAAGGGAAGAAGCCTTCTGAGTCCGGCAGAGAGGCAGCCTCTCCCACTCAGCATTCCCCCAACGCTGAACCCCGGGTATGGGAAAGAGAGAGGGAGAAAGGCAGCCGTAACCCCGAGCTCTTCCACAATGTAGTATAGGCCTCACCCTCAAGCTCACGTCAATTTCACAGAGAAAACACCAGGCCTCGGTGTGCTTTCCTGTGGCAAGGAAACTTTGCTTTCATTCCTTAGGTGGCACGTTGGCTCAGGACTGCCCTACCCGAAGGACTCACGGTGTGCAGCCCTACTGGTTGAGATCAGCCCCTCTGGCTCTTTCTCGGATGACACCAACTGGAAAAGAGCCGTTCATATGCTGGGGACCCAGGGAGCTTTCCCTAGTCTACACCAGAACAGCACTCTGAGGGAGAGGAGCTGCTGACGTTTGGTAGCAAAATCTCCTATTCTGAAGAGAAACATTTCGCTGTAAGCGGGTTCCATCAGCCTTGCCATCTTTTCTCAGCTGGCTAGGATGGAGGGCAGGCAGTCAGTTGGCAGACTCACCTGAGGCCCTGCTTGCCAGACTGTGACACAGACCTCCCGCCTGCTTCAGCCCAAAGGGACGGCTTATGGTAAGGTACAAACCCTGTGTTGGAAAGTTCCTGCCTAACCCTCGCACCAGCACAAGCATATTGGTCATTGGTCAAAGACTCTCCCCACAAGTTTAACATGTTTGCTCCCATCTAGCCTCCGAAGCCGAGTTTACCTAGCTAGGAATCTCACTTCAGGAAAGGTACTCAGGCTGCTGGTGACTGCACGTTGTTTCACCAGGCAGCCCAAATCGAGTACACCCACTTGCATTTTCCAGGGGGCAGAGCAAATGGTGTCAACTTACAGGCCTCCAGCCTGGGAGGGGCAACGTACACTTTGTGAATGGGAAAGAAGCCCATGCCTTCAGTGTGAAAGGCCGCTAGGCTTCTTTGCTTTGGCAGCCCAGGGATAGCGTCAGCTGTGAAATGCTTCCAAAGGAGCAGAGTCAGAGAACCTTGGAACCACAGAGCAGGTGCAGCCCAGAACACGGACTGCTCTTGGCCTGAGAACACCCACTGCCCAGCGCCTCTTTGGGGTACACACGTGTAGAGGGAGGGTGTTGAATTCTGCTGCGTCATAACTTCTCCGGGCCACGTAGTGTGAGGGCAAGGAGAGTGGCCCTCCACCTCATCCCAGTTTCATGTGTCAGTTGTCTAAGGCAAACTCCCTGCTTGAATCCCTCCGTGGGCTACGTAGCCTCCAGAGAAAGGTGGATGATTGGGACCCAGGGCTGGTATCTAGGTTAATGTTCTGTGCATCAACTTCGCAGCTGTTCTCTCTAAGCGGGTCCCAAAGGCTTTCTGGAAGAGTTTCCTTAGAGGGTCAGAAACAGGAAATTAACCGACAGGCCCACGGGGACGCCAGTTCTCTCCAGCAACAACGCTACCAGCCTCAGACACTTGGGTTCTCTTTGGTAAATGGAAGAACACTATGCTCGGAAGCTTCTTCCATCCAGTTTGAGAGTCGCACTTCCACTGCATCTTGGGATACCAAGTGTTGCCATGCCGTCACAATTTCCAATTCTTAGGCCTATGACGGCAGAGTGTCTGGCAGTTCTGAAAGAGAACTTAGGAATGCAGGCGTTTTGGCTCCTTCCACCGAGAAACCAGCTCCTCCAGCTCCTCTGTCGTTAGCTATTTCATGTTAGAATATCTCTAGGGGCCCTCTTTTCCTCCTCCACGAGGTAAGACACAAACGGAATTGCCCTAAAGGGAAGAAGCCTTCTGAGTCCGGCAGAGAGGCAGCCTCTCCCACTCAGCATTCCCCCAACGCTGAGCCCCGGGTATGGGACAGAGAGAGGGAGAAAGGCAGCCGTAACCCCGAGCTCTTCCACAATGTAGTATAGGCCTCACCCTCAAGCTCACGTCAATTTCACAGAGAAAACACCAGGCCTCGGTGTGCTTTCCTGTGGCAAGGAAACTTTGCTTTCATTCCTTAGGTGGCACGTTGGCTCAGGACTGCCCTACCCGAAGGACTCACGGTGTGCAGCCCTATTGGTTGAGATCAGCCCCTCTGGCTCTTTCTCGGATGACACCAACTGGAAAAGAGCCGTTCATATGCTGGGGACCCAGGGAGCTTTCCCTAGTCTACACCAGAACAGCACTCTGAGGGAGAGGAGCTGCTGACGTTTGGTAGCAAAATCTCCTATTCTGAAGAGAAACATTTCGCTGTAAGCGGGTTCCATCAGCCTTGCCATCTTTTCTCAGCTGGCTAGGATGGAGGGCAGGCAGTCAGTTGGCAGACTCACCTGAGGCCCTGCTTGCCAGACTGTCACACAGACCTCCCGCCTGCTTCAGCCCAAAGGGACGGCTTATGGTAAGGTACAAACCCTGTGTTGGAAAGTTCCTGCCTAACCCTCGCACCAGCACAAGCATATTGGTCATTGGTCAAAGACTCTCCCCACAAGTTTAACATGTTTGCTCCCATCTAGCCTCCGAAGCCGAGTTTACCTAGCTAGGAATCTCACTTCAGGAAAGGTACTCAGGCTGCTGGTGACTGCACGTTGTTTCACCAGGCAGCCCAAATCGAGTACACCCACTTGCATTTTCCAGGGGGCAGAGCAAATG
Source organism: Balaenoptera borealis (assembly GCF_965194805.1). NCBI lineage: Eukaryota > Metazoa > Chordata > Mammalia > Artiodactyla > Balaenopteridae > Balaenoptera > Balaenoptera borealis. The sequence continues at coordinate 143,181 of NW_028122881.1, read as the reverse complement.
GTGTCAACTTACAGGCCTCCAGCCTGGGAGGGGCAACGTACACTTTGTGAATGGGAAAGAAGCCCATGCCTTCAGTGTGAAAGGCCGCTAGGCCTCTTTGCTTTGGCAGCCCAGGGATAGCGTCAGCTCTGAAATGCTTCCAAAGGAGCAGAGTCAGAGAACCTTGGAACCACAGAGCAGGTGCAGCCCAGAACACGGACTGCTCTTGGCCTGAGAACACCCACTGCCCAGCGCCTCTTTGGGGTACACACGTGTAGAGGGAGGGTGTTGAATTCTGCTGCGTCATAACTTCTCCGGGCCACGTAGTGTGAGGGCAAGGAGAGTGGCCCTCCACCTCATCCCAGTTTCATGTGTCAGTTGTCTAAGGCAAACTCCCTGCTTGAATCCCTCCGTGGGCTACGTAGCCTCCAGAGAAAGGTGGATGATTGGGACCCAGGGCTGGTATCTAGGTTAATGTTCTGTGCATCAACTTCGCAGCTGTTCTCTCTAAGCGGGTCCCAAAGGCTTTCTGGAAGAGTTTCCTTAGAGGGTCAGAAACAGGAAATTAACCGACAGGCCCACGGGGACGCCAGTTCTCTCCAGCAACAACGCTACCAGCCTCAGACACTTGGGTTCTCTTTGGTAAATGGAAGAACACTATGCTTGGAAGCTTCTTCCATCCAGTTTAAGAGTCGCACTTCCACTGCATCTTGGGATACCAAGTGTTGCCATGCCGTCACAATTTCCAATTCTTAGGCCTATGACGGCAGAGTGTCTGGCAGTTCTGAAAGAGAACTTAGGGATGCAGGCGTTTTGGCTCCTTCCACCGAGAAACCAGCTCCTCCAGCTCCTCTGTCGTTAGCTATTTCATGTTAGAATATCTCTAGGGGCCCTCTTTTCCTCCTCCACGAGGTAAGACACAAACGGAATTGCCCTAAAGGGAAGAAGCCTTCTGAGTCCGGCAGAGAGGCAGCCTCTCCCACTCAGCATTCCCCCAACGCTGAGCCCCGGGTATGGGACAGAGAGAGGGAGAAAGGCAGCCGTAACCCCGAGCTCTTCCACAATGTAGTATAGGCCTCACCCTCAAGCTCACGTCAATTTCATAGAGAAAACACCAGGCCTCGGTGTGCTTTCCTGTGGCAAGGAAACTTTGCTTTCATTCCTTAGGTGGCACGTTGGCTCAGGACTGCCCTACCCGAAGGACTCACGGTGTGCAGCCCTATTGGTTGAGATCAGCCCCTCTGGCTCTTTCTCGGATGACACCAACTGGGCAAAGAGCCGTTCATATGCTGGGGACCCAGGGAGCTTTCCCTAGTCTACACCAGAACAGCACTCTGAGGGAGAGGAGCTGCTGACGTTTGGTAGCAAAATCTCCTATTCTGAAGAGAAACATTTCGTTGTAAGCGGGTTCCATCAGCCTTGCCATCTTTTCTCAGCTGGCTAGGATGGAGGGCAGGCAGTCAGTTGGCAGACTCACCTGAGGCCCTGCTTGCCAGACTGTGACACAGACCTCCCGCCTGCTTCAGCCCAAAGGGACGGCTTATGGTAAGGTACAAACCCTGTGTTGGAAAGTTCCTGCCTAACCCTCGCACCAGCACAAGCATATTGGTCATTGGTCAAAGACTCTCCCCACAAGTTTAACATGTTTGCTCCCATCTAGCCTCCGAAGCCGAGTTTACCTAGCTAGGAATCTCACTTCAGGAAAGGTACTCAGGCTGCTGGTGACTGCACGTTGTTTCACCAGGCAGCCCAAATCGAGTACACCCACTTGCATTTTCCAGGGGGCAGAGCAAATGGTGTCAACTTACAGGCCTCCAGCCTGGGAGGGGCAACGTACACTTTGTGAATGGGAAAGAAGCCCATGCCTTCAGTGTGAAAGGCCGCTAGGCCTCTTTGCTTTGGCAGCCCAGGGATAGCGTCAGCTCTGAAATGCTTCCAAAGGAGCAGAGTCAGAGAACCTTGGAACCACAGAGCAGGTGCAGCCCAGAACACGGACTGCTCTTGGCCTGAGAACACCCACTGCCCAGCGCCTCTTTGGGGTACACACGTGTAGAGGGAGGGTGTTGAATTCTGCTGCGTCATAACTTCTCCGGGCCACGTAGTGTGAGGGCAAGGAGAGTGGCCCTCCACCTCATCCCAGTTTCATGTGTCAGTTGTCTAAGGCAAACTCCCTGCTTGAATCCCTCCGTGGGCTACGTAGCCTCCAGAGAAAGGTGGATGATTGGGACCCAGGGCTGGTATCTAGGTTAATGTTCTGTGCATCAACTTCGCAGCTGTTCTCTCTAAGCGGGTCCCAAAGGCTTTCTGGAAGAGTTTCCTTAGAGGGTCAGAAACAGGAAATTAACCGACAGGCCCACGGGGACGCCAGTTCTCTCCAGCAACAACGCTACCAGCCTCAGACACTTGGGTTCTCTTTGGTAAATGGAAGAACACTATGCTCGGAAGCTTCTTCCATCCAGTTTGAGAGTCGCACTTCCACTGCATCTTGGGATACCAAGTGTTGCCATGCCGTCACAATATCCAATTCTTAGGCCTATGACGGCAGAGTGTCTGGCAGTTCTGAAAGAGAACTTAGGAATGCAGGCGTTTTGGCTCCTTCCACCGAGAAACCAGCTCCTCCAGCTCCTCTGTCGTTAGCTATTTCATGTTAGAATATCTCTAGGGGCCCTCTTTTCCTCCTCCACGAGGTAAGACACAAACGGAATTGCCCTAAAGGGAAGAAGCCTTCTGAGTCCGGCAGAGAGGCAGCCTCTCCCACTCAGCATTCCCCCAACGCTGAGCCCCGGGTATGGGACAGAGAGAGGGAGAAAGGCAGCCGTAACCCCGAGCTCTTCCACAATGTAGTATAGGCCTCACCCTCACGCTCACGTCAATTTCACAGAGAAAACACCAGGCCTCGGTGTGCTTTCCTGTGGCAAGGAAACTTTGCTTTCATTCCTTAGGTGGCACGTTGGCTCAGGACTGCCCTACCCGAAGGACTCACGGTGTGCAGCCCTATTGGTTGAGATCAGCCCCTCTGGCTCTTTCTCGGATGACACCAACTGGAAAAGAGCCGTTCATATGCTGGGGACCCAGGGAGCTTTCCCTAGTCTACACCAGAACAGCACTCTGAGGGAGAGGAGCTGCTGACGTTTGGTAGCAAAATCTCCTATTCTGAAGAGAAACATTTCGCTGTAAGCGGGTTCCATCAGCCTTGCCATCTTTTCTCAGCTGGCTAGGATGGAGGGCAGGCAGTCAGTTGGCAGACTCACCTGAGGCCCTGCTTGCCAGACTGTGACACAGACCTCCCGCCTGCTTCAGCCCAAAGGGACGGCTTATGGTAAGGTACAAACCCTGTGTTGGAAAGTTCCTGCCTAACCCTCGCACCAGCACAAGCATATTGGTCATTGGTCAAAGACTCTCCCCACAAGTTTAACATGTTTGCTCCCATCTAGCCTCCGAAGCCGAGTTTACCTAGCTAGGAATCTCACTTCAGGAAAGGTACTCAGGCTGCTGGTGACTGCACGTTGTTTCACCAGGCAGCCCAAATCGAGTACACCCACTTGCATTTTCCAGGGGGCAGAGCAAATGGTGTCAACTTACAGGCCTCCAGCCTGGGAGGGGCAACGTACACTTTGTGAATGGGAAAGAAGCCCATGCCTTCAGTGTGAAAGGCCGCTAGGCCTCTTTGCTTTGGCAGCCCAGGGATAGCGTCAGCTGTGAAATGCTTCCAAAGGAGCAGAGTCAGAGAACCTTGGAACCACAGAGCAGGTGCAGCCCAGAACACGGACTGCTCTTGGCCTGAGAACACCCACTGCCCAGCGCCTCTTTGGGGTACACACGTGTAGAGGGAGGGTGTTGAATTCTGCTGCGTCATAACTTCTCCGGGCCACGTAGTGTGAGGGCAAGGAGAGTGGCCCTCCACCTCATCCCAGTTTCATGTGTCAGTTGTCTAAGGCAAACTCCCTGCTTGAATCCCTCCGTGGGCTACGTAGCCTCCAGAGAAAGGTGGATGATTGGGACCCAGGGCTGGTATCTAGGTTAATGTTCTGTGCATCAACTTCGCAGCTGTTCTCTCTAAGCGGGTCCCAAAGGCTTTCTGGAAGAGTTTCCTTAGAGGGTCAGAAACAGGAAATTAACCGACAGGCCCACGGGGACGCCAGTTCTCTCCAGCAACAACGCTACCAGCCTCAGACACTTGGGTTCTCTTTGGTAAATGGAAGAACACTATGCTTGGAAGCTTCTTCCATCCAGTTTGAGAGTCGCACTTCCACTGCATCTTGGGATACCAAGTGTTGCCATGCCGTCACAATATCCAATTCTTAGGCCTATGACGGCAGAGTGTCTGGCAGTTCTGAAAGAGAACTTAGGAATGCAGGCGTTTTGGCTCCTTCCACCGAGAAACCAGCTCCTCCAGCTCCTCTGTCGTTAGCTATTTCATGTTAGAATATCTCTAGGGGCCCTCTTTTCCTCCTCCACGAGGTAAGACACAAACGGAATTGCCCTAAAGGGAAGAAGCCTTCTGAGTCCGGCAGAGAGGCAGCCTCTCCCACTCAGCATTCCCCCAACGCTGAGCCCCGGGTATGGGACAGAGAGAGGGAGAAAGGCAGCCGTAACCCCGAGCTCTTCCACAATGTAGTATAGGCCTCACCCTCAAGCTCACGTCAATTTCACAGAGAAAACACCAGGCCTCGGTGTGCTTTCCTGTGGCAAGGAAACTTTGCTTTCATTCCTTAGGTGGCACGTTGGCTCAGGACTGCCCTACCCGAAGGACTCACGGTGTGCAGCCCTACTGGTTGAGATCAGCCCCTCTGGCTCTTTCTCGGATGACACCAACTGGAAAAGAGCCGTTCATATGCTGGGGACCCAGGGAGCTTTCCCTAGTCTACACCAGAACAGCACTCTGAGCGAGAGGAGCTGCTGACGTTTCGTAGCAAAATCTCCTATTCTGAAGAGAAACATTTCGCTGTAAGCGGGTTCCATCAGCCTTGCCATCTTTTCTCAGCTGGCTAGGATGGAGGGCAGGCAGTTAATTGGCAGACTCACCTGAGGCCCTGCTTGCCAGACTGTGACACAGACCTCCCGCCTGCTTCAGCCCAAAGGGACGGCTTATGGTAAGGTAAAAACCCTGTGTTGGAAAGTTCCTGCCTAACCCTCGCACCAGCACAAGCATATTGGTCATTGGTCAAAGACTTTCCCCACAAGTTTAACATGTTTGCTCCCATCTAGCCTCCGAAGCCGAGTTTACCTAGCTAGGAATCTCACTTCAGGAAAGGTACTCAGGCTGCTGGTGACTGCACGTTGTCTCACCAGGCAGCCCAAATCGAGTACACCCACTTGCATTTTCCAGGGGGCAGAGCAAATGGTGTCAACTTACAGGCCTCCAGCCTGGGAGGGGCAACGTACACTTTGTGAATGGGAAAGAAGCCCATGCCTTCAGTGTGAAAGGCCGCTAGGCCTCTTTGCTTTGGCAGCCCAGGGATAGCGTCAGCTCTGAAATGCTTCCAAAGGAGCAGAGTCAGAGAACCTTGGAACCACAGAGCAGGTGCAGCCCAGAACACGGACTGCTCTTGGCCTGAGAACACCCACTGCCCAGCGCCTCTTTGGGGTACACACGTGTAGAGGGAGGGTGTTGAATTCTGCTGCGTCATAACTTCTCCGGGCCACGTAGTGTGAGGGCAAGGAGAGTGGCCCTCCACCTCATCCCAGTTTCATGTGTCAGTTGTCTAAGGCAAACTCCCTGCTTGAATCCCTCCGTGGGCTACGTAGCCTCCAGAGAAAGGTGGATGATTGGGACCCAGGGCTGGTATCTAGGTTAATGTTCTGTGCATCAACTTCGCAGCTGTTCTCTCTAAGCGGGTCCCAAAGGCTTTCTGGAAGAGTTTCCTTAGAGGGTCAGAAACAGGAAATTAACCGACAGGCCCACGGGGACGCCAGTTCTCTCCAGCAACAACGCTACCAGCCTCAGACACTTGGGTTCTCTTTGGTAAATGGAAGAACACTATGCTTGGAAGCTTCTTCCATCCAGTTTGAGAGTCGCACTTCCACTGCATCTTGGGATACCAAGTGTTGCCATGCCGTCACAATATCCAATTCTTAGGCCTATGACGGCAGAGTGTCTGGCAGTTCTGAAAGAGAACTTAGGAATGCAGGCGTTTTGGCTCCTTCCACCGAGAAACCAGCTCCTCCAGCTCCTCTGTCGTTAGCTATTTCATGTTAGAATATCTCTAGGGGCCCTCTTTTCCTCCTCCACGAGGTAAGACACAAACGGAATTGCCCTAAAGGGAAGAAGCCTTCTGAGTCCGGCAGAGAGGCAGCCTCTCCCACTCAGCATTCCCCCAACGCTGAGCCCCGGGTATGGGACAGAGAGAGGGAGAAAGGCAGCCGTAACCCCGAGCTCTTCCACAATGTAGTATAGGCCTCACCCTCAAGCTCACGTCAATTTCACAGAGAAAACACCAGGCCTCGGTGTGCTTTCCTGTGGCAAGGAAACTTTGCTTTCATTCCTTAGGTGGCACGTTGGCTCAGGACTGCCCTACCCGAAGGACTCACGGTGTGCAGCCCTACTGGTTGAGATCAGCCCCTCTGGCTCTTTCTCGGATGACACCAACTGGAAAAGAGCCGTTCATATGCTGGGGACCCAGGGAGCTTTCCCTAGTCTACACCAGAACAGCACTCTGAGGGAGAGGAGCTGCTGACGTTTGGTAGCAAAATCTCCTATTCTGAAGAGAAACATTTCGCTGTAAGCGGGTTCCATCAGCCTTGCCATCTTTTCTCAGCTGGCTAGGATGGAGGGCAGGCAGTCAGTTGGCAGACTCACCTGAGGCCCTGCTTGCCAGACTGTCACACAGACCTCCCGCCTGCTTCAGCCCAAAGGGACGGCTTATGGTAAGGTACAAACCCTGTGTTGGAAAGTTCCTGCCTAACCCTCGCACCAGCACAAGCATATTGGTCATTGGTCAAAGACTCTCCCCACAAGTTTAACATGTTTGCTCCCATCTAGCCTCCGAAGCCGAGTTTACCTAGCTAGGAATCTCACTTCAGGAAAGGTACTCAGGCTGCTGGTGACTGCACGTTGTTTCACCAGGCAGCCCAAATCGAGTACACCCACTTGCATTTTCCAGGGGGCAGAGCAAATGGTGTCAACTTACAGGCCTCCAGCCTGGGAGGGGCAACGTACACTTTGTGAATGGGAAAGAAGCCCATGCCTTCAGTGTGAAAGGCCGCTAGGCCTCTTTGCTTTGGCAGCCCAGGGATAGCGTCAGCTCTGAAATGCTTCCAAAGGAGCAGAGTCAGAGAACCTTGGAACCACAGAGCAGGTGCAGCCCAGAACACGGACTGCTCTTGGCCTGAGAACACCCACTGCCCAGCGCCTCTTTGGGGTACACACGTGTAGAGGGAGGGTGTTGAATTCTGCTGCGTCATAACTTCTCCGGGCCACGTAGTGTGAGGGCAAGGAGAGTGGCCCTCCACCTCATCCCAGTTTCATGTGTCAGTTGTCTAAGGCAAACTCCCTGCTTGAATCCCTCCGTGGGCTACGTAGCCTCCAGAGAAAGGTGGATGATTGGGACCCAGGGCTGGTATCTAGGTTAATGTTCTGTGCATCAACTTCGCAGCTGTTCTCTCTAAGCGGGTCCCAAAGGCTTTCTGGAAGAGTTTCCTTAGAGGGTCAGAAAGAGGAAATTAACCGACAGGCCCACGGGGACGCCAGTTCTCTCCAGCAACAACGCTACCAGCCTCAGACACTTGGGTTCTCTTTGGTAAATGGAAGAACACTATGCTCGGAAGCTTCTTCCATCCAGTTTGAGAGTCGCACTTCCACTGCATCTTGGGATACCAAGTGTTGCCATGCCGTCACAATTTCCAATTCTTAGGCCTATGACGGCAGAGTGTCTGGCAGTTCTGAAAGAGAACTTAGGAATGCAGGCGTTTTGGCTCCTTCCACCGAGAAACCAGCTCCTCCAGCTCCTCTGTCGTTAGCTATTTCATGTTAGAATATCTCTAGGGGCCCTCTTTTCCTCCTCCACGAGGTAAGACACAAACGGAATTGCCCTAAAGGGAAGAAGCCTTCTGAGTCCGGCAGAGAGGCAGCCTCTCCCACTCAGCATTCCCCCAACGCTGAGCCCCGGGTATGGGACAGAGAGAGGGAGAAAGGCAGCCGTAACCCCGAGCTCTTCCACAATGTAGTATAGGCCTCACCCTCAAGCTCACGTCAATTTCACAGAGAAAACACCAGGCCTCGGTGTGCTTTCCTGTGGCAAGGAAACTTTGCTTTCATTCCTTAGGTGGCACGTTGGCTCAGGACTGCCCTACCCGAAGGACTCACGGTGTGCAGCCCTACTGGTTGAGATCAGCCCCTCTGGCTCTTTCTCGGATGACACCAACTGGAAAAGAGCCGTTCATATGCTGGGGACCCAGGGAGCTTTCCCTAGTCTACACCAGAACAGCACTCTGAGCGAGAGGAGCTGCTGACGTTTCGTAGCAAAATCTCCTATTCTGAAGAGAAACATTTCGCTGTAAGCGGGTTCCATCAGCCTTGCCATCTTTTCTCAGCTGGCTAGGATGGAGGGCAGGCAGTTAATTGGCAGACTCACCTGAGGCCCTGCTTGCCAGACTGTGACACAGACCTCCCGCCTGCTTCAGCCCAAAGGGACGGCTTATGGTAAGGTAAAAACCCTGTGTTGGAAAGTTCCTGCCTAACCCTCGCACCAGCACAAGCATATTGGTCATTGGTCAAAGACTTTCCCCACAAGTTTAACATGTTTGCTCCCATCTAGCCTCCGAAGCCGAGTTTACCTAGCTAGGAATCTCACTTCAGGAAAGGTACTCAGGCTGCTGGTGACTGCACGTTGTCTCACCAGGCAGCCCAAATCGAGTACACCCACTTGCATTTTCCAGGGGGCAGAGCAAATGGTGTCAACTTACAGGCCTCCAGCCTGGGAGGGGCAACGTACACTTTGTGAATGGGAAAGAAGCCCATGCCTTCAGTGTGAAAGGCCGCTAGGCCTCTTTGCTATGGCAGCCCAGGGATAGCGTCAGCTCTGAAATGCTTCCAAAGGAGCAGAGTCAGAGAACCTTGGAACCACAGAGCAGGTGCAGCCCAGAACACGGACTGCTCTTGGCCTGAGAACACCCACTGCCCAGCGCCTCTTTGGGGTACACACGTGTAGAGGGAGGGTGTTGAATTCTGCTGCGTCATAACTTCTCCGGGCCACGTAGTGTGAGGGCAAGGAGAGTGGCCCTCCACCTCATCCCAGTTTCATGTGTCAGTTGTCTAAGGCAAACTCCCTGCTTGAATCCCTCCGTGGGCTACGTAACCTCCAGAGAAAGGTGGATGATTGGGACCCAGGGCTGGTATCTAGGTTAATGTTCTGTGCATCAACTTCGCAGCTGTTCTCTCTAAGCGGGTCTCAAAGGCTTTCTGGAAGAGTTTCCTTAGAGGGTCAGAAACAGGAAATTAACCGACAGGCCCACGGGGACGCCAGTTCTCTCCAGCAACAACGCTACCAGCCTCAGACACTTGGGTTCTCTTTGGTAAATGGAAGAACACTATGCTTGGAAGCTTCTTCCATCCAGTTTGAGAGTCGCACTTCCACTGCATCTTGGGATACCAAGTGTTGCCATGCCGTCACAATATCCAATTCTTAGGCCTATGACGGCAGAGTGTCTGGCAGTTCTGAAAGAGAACTTAGGAATGCAGGCGTTTTGGCTCCTTCCACCGAGAAACCAGCTCCTCCAGCTCCTCTGTCGTTAGCTATTTCATGTTAGAATATCTCTAGGGGCCCTCTTTTCCTCCTCCACGAGGTAAGACACAAACGGAATTGCCCTAAAGGGAAGAAGCCTTCTGAGTCCGGCAGAGAGGCAGCCTCTCCCACTCAGCATTCCCCCAACGCTGAGCCCCGGGTATGGGACAGAGAGAGGGAGAAAGGCAGCCGTAACCCCGAGCTCTTCCACAATGTAGTATAGGCCTCACCCTCAAGCTCACGTCAATTTCACAGAGAAAACACCAGGCCTCGGTGTGCTTTCCTGTGGCAAGGAAACTTTGCTTTCATTCCTTAGGTGGCACGTTGGCTCAGGACTGCCCTACCCGAAGGACTCACGGTGTGCAGCCCTACTGGTTGAGATCAGCCCCTCTGGCTCTTTCTCGGATGACACCAACTGGAAAAGAGCCGTTCATATGCTGGGGACCCAGGGAGCTTTCCCTAGTCTACACCAGAACAGCACTCTGAGGGAGAGGAGCTGCTGACGTTTGGTAGCAAAATCTCCTATTCTGAAGAGAAACATTTCGCTGTAAGCGGGTTCCATCAGCCTTGCCATCTTTTCTCAGCTGGCTAGGATGGAGGGCAGGCAGTCAGTTGGCAGACTCACCTGAGGCCCTGCTTGCCAGACTGTCACACAGACCTCCCGCCTGCTTCAGCCCAAAGGGACGGCTTATGGTAAGGTACAAACCCTGTGTTGGAAAGTTCCTGCCTAACCCTCGCACCAGCACAAGCATATTGGTCATTGGTCAAAGACTCTCCCCACAAGTTTAACATGTTTGCTCCCATCTAGCCTCCGAAGCCGAGTTTACCTAGCTAGGAATCTCACTTCAGGAAAGGTACTCAGGCTGCTGGTGACTGCACGTTGTTTCACCAGGCAGCCCAAATCGAGTACACCCACTTGCATTTTCCAGGGGGCAGAGCAAATGGTGTCAACTTACAGGCCTCCAGCCTGGGAGGGGCAACGTACACTTTGTGAATGGGAAAGAAGCCCATGCCTTCAGTGTGAAAGGCCGCTAGGCCTCTTTGCTTTGGCAGCCCAGGGATAGCGTCAGCTGTGAAATGCTTCCAAAGGAGCAGAGTCAGAGAACCTTGGAACCACAGAGCAGGTGCAGCCCAGAACACGGACTGCTCTTGGCCTGAGAACACCCACTGCCCAGCGCCTCTTTGGGGTACACACGTGTAGAGGGAGGGTGTTGAATTCTGCTGCGTCATAACTTCTCCGGGCCACGTAGTGTGAGGGCAAGGAGAGTGGCCCTCCACCTCATCCCAGTTTCATGTGTCAGTTGTCTAAGGCAAACTCCCTGCTTGAATCCCTCCGTGGGCTACGTAGCCTCCAGAGAAAGGTGGATGATTGGGACCCAGGGCTGGTATCTAGGTTAATGTTCTGTGCATCAACTTCGCAGCTGTTCTCTCTAAGCGGGTCCCAAAGGCTTTCTGGAAGAGTTTCCTTAGAGGGTCAGAAACAGGAAATTAACCGACAGGCCCACGGGGACGCCAGTTCTCTCCAGCAACAACGCTACCAGCCTCAGACACTTGGGTTCTCTTTGGTAAATGGAAGAACACTATGCTCGGAAGCTTCTTCCATCCAGTTTGAGAGTCGCACTTCCACTGCATCTTGGGATACCAAGTGTTGCCATGCCGTCACAATTTCCAATTCTTAGGCCTATGACGGCAGAGTGTCTGGCAGTTCTGAAAGAGAACTTAGGAATGCAGGCGTTTTGGCTCCTTCCACCGAGAAACCAGCTCCTCCAGCTCCTCTGTCGTTAGCTATTTCATGTTAGAATATCTCTAGGGGCCCTCTTTTCCTCCTCCACGAGGTAAGACACAAACGGAATTGCCCTAAAGGGAAGAAGCCTTCTGAGTCCGGCAGAGAGGCAGCCTCTCCCACTCAGCATTCCCCCAACGCTGAGCCCCGGGTATGGGACAGAGAGAGGGAGAAAGGCAGCCGTAACCCCGAGCTCTTCCACAATGTAGTATAGGCCTCACCCTCAAGCTCACGTCAATTTCACAGAGAAAACACCAGGCCTCGGTGTGCTTTCCTGTGGCAAGGAAACTTTGCTTTCATTCCTTAGGTGGCACGTTGGCTCAGGACTGCCCTACCCGAAGGACTCACGGTGTGCAGCCCTACTGGTTGAGATCAGCCCCTCTGGCTCTTTCTCGGATGACACCAACTGGAAAAGAGCCGTTCATATGCTGGGGACCCAGGGAGCTTTCCCTAGTCTACACCAGAACAGCACTCTGAGGGAGAGGAGCTGCTGACGTTTGGTAGCAAAATCTCCTATTCTGAAGAGAAACATTTCGCTGTAAGCGGGTTCCATCAGCCTTGCCATCTTTTCTCAGCTGGCTAGGATGGAGGGCAGGCAGTCAGTTGGCAGACTCACCTGAGGCCCTGCTTGCCAGACTGTGACACAGACCTCCCGCCTGCTTCAGCCCAAAGGGACGGCTTATGGTAAGGTACAAACCCTGTGTTGGAAAGTTCCTGCCTAACCCTCGCACCAGCACAAGCATATTGGTCATTGGTCAAAGACTCTCCCCACAAGTTTAACATGTTTGCTCCCATCTAGCCTCCGAAGCCGAGTTTACCTAGCTAGGAATCTCACTTCAGGAAAGGTACTCAGGCTGCTGGTGACTGCACGTTGTTTCACCAGGCAGCCCAAATCGAGTACACCCACTTGCATTTTCCAGGGGGCAGAGCAAATGGTGTCAACTTACAGGCCTCCAGCCTGGGAGGGGCAACGTACACTTTGTGAATGGGAAAGAAGCCCATGCCTTCAGTGTGAAAGGCCGCTAGGCCTCTTTGCTTTGGCAGCCCAGGGATAGCGTCAGCTCTGAAATGCTTCCAAAGGAGCAGAGTCAGAGAACCTTGGAACCACAGAGCAGGTGCAGCCCAGAACACGGACTGCTCTTGGCCTGAGAACACCCACTGCCCAGCGCCTCTTTGGGGTACACACGTGTAGAGGGAGGGTGTTGAATTCTGCTGCGTCATAACTTCTCCGGGCCACGTAGTGTGAGGGCAAGGAGAGTGGCCCTCCACCTCATCCCAGTTTCATGTGTCAGTTGTCTAAGGCAAACTCCCTGCTTGAATCCCTCCGTGGGCTACGTAGCCTCCAGAGAAAGGTGGATGATTGGGACCCAGGGCTGGTATCTAGGTTAATGTTCTGTGCATCAACTTCGCAGCTGTTCTCTCTAAGCGGGTCCCAAAGGCTTTCTGGAAGAGTTTCCTTAGAGGGTCAGAAACAGGAAATTAACCGACAGGCCCACGGGGACGCCAGTTCTCTCCAGCAACAACGCTACCAGCCTCAGACACTTGGGTTCTCTTTGGTAAATGGAAGAACACTATGCTCGGAAGCTTCTTCCATCCAGTTTGAGAGTCGCACTTCCACTGCATCTTGGGATACCAAGTGTTGCCATGCCGTCACAATTTCCAATTCTTAGGCCTATGACGGCAGAGTGTCTGGCAGTTCTGAAAGAGAACTTAGGAATGCAGGCGTTTTGGCTCCTTCCACCGAGAAACCAGCTCCTCCAGCTCCTCTGTCGTTAGCTATTTCATGTTAGAATATCTCTAGGGGCCCTCTTTTCCTCCTCCACGAGGTAAGACACAAACGGAATTGCCCTAAAGGGAAGAAGCCTTCTGAGTCCGGCAGAGAGGCAGCCTCTCCCACTCAGCATTCCCCCAACGCTGAGCCCCGGGTATGGGACAGAGAGAGGGAGAAAGGCAGCCGTAACCCCGAGCTCTTCCACAATGTAGTATAGGCCTCACCCTCAAGCTCACGTCAATTTCACAGAGAAAACACCAGGCCTCGGTGTGCTTTCCTGTGGCAAGGAAACTTTGCTTTCATTCCTTAGGTGGCACGTTGGCTCAGGACTGCCCTACCCGAAGGACTCACGGTGTGCAGCCCTATTGGTTGAGATCAGCCCCTCTGGCTCTTTCTCGGATGACACCAACTGGAAAAGAGCCGTTCATATGCTGGGGACCCAGGGAGCTTTCCCTAGTCTACACCAGAACAGCACTCTGAGGGAGAGGAGCTGCTGACGTGTGGTAGCAAAATCTCCTATTCTGAAGAGAAACATTTCGCTGTAAGCGGGTTCCATCAGCCTTGCCATCTTTTCTCAGCTGGCTAGGATGGAGGGCAGGCAGTCAGTTGGCAGACTCACCTGAGGCCCTGCTTGCCAGACTGTCACACAGACCTCCCGCCTGCTTCAGCCCAAAGGGACGGCTTATGGTAAGGTACAAACCCTGTGTTGGAAAGTTCCTGCCTAACCCTCGCACCAGCACAAGCATATTGGTCATTGGTCAAAGACTCTCCCCACAAGTTTAACATGTTTGCTCCCATCTAGCCTCCGAAGCCGAGTTTACCTAGCTAGGAATCTCACTTCAGGAAAGGTACTCAGGCTGCTGGTGACTGCACGTTGTTTCACCAGGCAGCCCAAATCGAGTACACCCACTTGCATTTTCCAGGGGGCAGAGCAAATGGTGTCAACTTACAGGCCTCCAGCCTGGGAGGGGCAACGTACACTTTGTGAATGGGAAAGAAGCCCATGCCTTCAGTGTGAAAGGCCGCTAGGCCTCTTTGCTTTGGCAGCCCAGGGATAGCGTCAGCTCTGAAATGCTTCCAAAGGAGCAGAGTCAGAGAACCTTGGAACCACAGAGCAGGTGCAGCCCAGAACACGGACTGCTCTTGGCCTGAGAACACCCACTGCCCAGCGCCTCTTTGGGGTACACACGTGTAGAGGGAGGGTGTTGAATTCTGCTGCGTCATAACTTCTCCGGGCCACGTAGTGTGAGGGCAAGGAGAGTGGCCCTCCACCTCATCCCAGTTTCATGTGTCAGTTGTCTAAGGCAAACTCCCTGCTTGAATCCCTCCGTGGGCTACGTAGCCTCCAGAGAAAGGTGGATGATTGGGACCCAGGGCTGGTATCTAGGTTAATGTTCTGTGCATCAACTTCGCAGCTGTTCTCTCTAAGCGGGTCCCAAAGGCTTTCTGGAAGAGTTTCCTTAGAGGGTCAGAAACAGGAAATTAACCGACAGGCCCACGGGGACGCCAGTTCTCTCCAGCAACAACGCTACCAGCCTCAGACACTTGGGTTCTCTTTGTTAAATGGAAGAACACTATGCTTGGAAGCTTCTTCCATCCAGTTTGAGAGTCGCACTTCCACTGCATCTTGGGATACCAAGTGTTGCCATGCCGTCACAATATCCAATTCTTAGGCCTATGACGGCAGAGTGTCTGGCAGTTCTGAAAGAGAACTTAGGAATGCAGGCGTTTTGGCTCCTTCCACCGAGAAACCAGCTCCTCCAGCTCCTCTGTCGTTAGCTATTTCATGTTAGAATATCTCTAGGGGCCCTCTTTTCCTCCTCCACGAGGTAAGACACAAACGGAATTGCCCTAAAGGGAAGAAGCCTTCTGAGTCCGGCAGAGAGGCAGCCTCTCCCACTCAGCATTCCCCCAACGCTGAGCCCCGGGTATGGGACAGAGAGAGGGAGAAAGGCAGCCGTAACCCCGAGCTCTTCCACAATGTAGTATAGGCCTCACCCTCAAGCTCACGTCAATTTCACAGAGAAAACACCAGGCCTCGGTGTGCTTTCCTGTGGCAAGGAAACTTTGCTTTCATTCCTTAGGTGGCACGTTGGCTCAGGACTGCCCTACCCGAAGGACTCACGGTGTGCAGCCCTATTGGTTGAGATCAGCCCCTCTGGCTCTTTCTCGGATGACACCAACTGGGCAAAGAGCCGTTCATATGCTGGGGACCCAGGGAGCTTTCCCTAGTCTACACCAGAACAGCACTCTGAGGGAAAGGAGCTGCTGACGTTTGGTAGCAAAATCTCCTATTCTGAAGAGAAACATTTCGCTGTAAGCGGGTTCCATCAGCCTTGCCATCTTTTCTCAGCTGGCTAGGATGGAGGGCAGGCAGTCAGTTGGCAGACTCACCTGAGGCCCTGCTTGCCAGACTGTCACACAGACCTCCCGCCTGCTTCAGCCCAAAGGGACGGCTTATGGTAAGGTACAAACCCTGTGTTGGAAAGTTCCTGCCTAACCCTCGCACCAGCACAAGCATATTGGTCATTGGTCAAAGACTCTCCCCACAAGTTTAACATGTTTGCTCCCATCTAGCCTCCGAAGCCGAGTTTACCTAGCTAGGAATCTCACTTCAGGAAAGGTACTCAGGCTGCTGGTGACTGCACGTTGTTTCACCAGGCAGCCCAAATCGAGTACACCCACTTGCATTTTCCAGGGGGCAGAGCAAATGGTGTCAACTTACAGGCCTCCAGCCTGGGAGGGGCAACGTACACTTTGTGAATGGGAAAGAAGCCCATGCCTTCAGTGTGAAAGGCCGCTAGGCCTCTTTGCTTTGGCAGCCCAGGGATAGCGTCAGCTCTGAAATGCTTCCAAAGGAGCAGAGTCAGAGAACCTTGGAACCACAGAGCAGGTGCAGCCCAGAACACGGACTGCTCTTGGCCTGAGAACACCCACTGCCCAGCGCCTCTTTGGGGTACACACGTGTAGAGGGAGGGTGTTGAATTCTGCTGCGTCATAACTTCTCCGGGCCACGTAGTGTGAGGGCAAGGAGAGTGGCCCTCCACCTCATCCCAGTTTCATGTGTCAGTTGTCTAAGGCAAACTCCCTGCTTGAATCCCTCCGTGGGCTACGTAGCCTCCAGAGAAAGGTGGATGATTGGGACCCAGGGCTGGTATCTAGGTTAATGTTCTGTGCATCAACTTCGCAGCTGTTCTCTCTAAGCGGGTCCCAAAGGCTTTCTGGAAGAGTTTCCTTAGAGGGTCAGAAACAGGAAATTAACCGACAGGCCCACGGGGACGCCAGTTCTCTCCAGCAACAACGCTACCAGCCTCAGACACTTGGGTTTTCTTTGGTAAATGGAAGAACACTATGCTCGGAAGCTTCTTCCATCCAGTTTGAGAGTCGCACTTCCACTGCATCTTGGGATACCAAGTGTTGCCATGCCGTCACAATTTCCAATTCTTAGGCCTATGACGGCAGAGTGTCTGGCAGTTCTGAAAGAGAACTTAGGAATGCAGGCGTTTTGGCTCCTTCCACCGAGAAACCAGCTCCTCCAGCTCCTCTGTCGTTAGCTATTTCATGTTAGAATATCTCTAGGGGCCCTCTTTTCCTCCTCCACGAGGTAAGACACAAACGGAATTGCCCTAAAGGGAAGAAGCCTTCTGAGTCCGGCAGAGAGGCAGCCTCTCCCACTCAGCATTCCCCCAACGCTGAGCCCCGGGTATGGGACAGAGAGAGGGAGAAAGGCAGCCGTAACCCCGAGCTCTTCCACAATGTAGTATAGGCCTCACCCTCAAGCTCACGTCAATTTCACAGAGAAAACACCAGGCCTCGGTGTGCTTTCCTGTGGCAAGGAAACTTTGCTTTCATTCCTTAGGTGGCACGTTGGCTCAGGACTGCCCTACCCGAAGGACTCACGGTGTGCAGCCCTATTGGTTGAGATCAGCCCCTCTGGCTCTTTCTCGGATGACACCAACTGGAAAAGAGCCGTTCATATGCTGGGGACCCAGGGAGCTTTCCCTAGTCTACACCAGAACAGCACTCTGAGGGAGAGGAGCTGCTGACGTTTGGTAGCAAAATCTCCTATTCTGAAGAGAAACATTTCGCTGTAAGCGGGTTCCATCAGCCTTGCCATCTTTTCTCAGCTGGCTAGGATGGAGGGCAGGCAGTCAGTTGGCAGACTCACCTGAGGCCCTGCTTGCCAGACTGTCACACAGACCTCCCGCCTGCTTCAGCCCAAAGGGACGGCTTATGGTAAGGTACAAACCCTGTGTTGGAAAGTTCCTGCCTAACCCTCGCACCAGCACAAGCATATTGGTCATTGGTCAAAGACTCTCCCCACAAGTTTAACATGTTTGCTCCCATCTAGCCTCCGAAGCCGAGTTTACCTAGCTAGGAATCTCACTTCAGGAAAGGTACTCAGGCTGCTGGTGACTGCACGTTGTTTCACCAGGCAGCCCAAATCGAGTACACCCACTTGCATTTTCCAGGGGGCAGAGCAAATGGTGTCAACTTACAGGCCTCCAGCCTGGGAGGGGCAACGTACACTTTGTGAATGGGAAAGAAGCCCATGCCTTCAGTGTGAAAGGCCGCTAGGCCTCTTTGCTTTGGCAGCCCAGGGATAGCGTCAGCTCTGAAATGCTTCCAAAGGAGCAGAGTCAGAGAACCTTGGAACCACAGAGCAGGTGCAGCCCAGAACACGGACTGCTCTTGGCCTGAGAACACCCACTGCCCAGCGCCTCTTTGGGGTACACACGTGTAGAGGGAGGGTGTTGAATTCTGCTGCGTCATAACTTCTCCGGGCCACGTAGTGTGAGGGCAAGGAGAGTGGCCCTCCACCTCATCCCAGTTTCATGTGTCAGTTGTCTAAGGCAAACTCCCTGCTTGAATCCCTCCGTGGGCTACGTAGCCTCCAGAGAAAGGTGGATGATTGGGACCCAGGGCTGGTATCTAGGTTAATGTTCTGTGCATCAACTTCGCAGCTGTTCTCTCTAAGCGGGTCCCAAAGGCTTTCTGGAAGAGTTTCCTTAGAGGGTCAGAAACAGGAAATTAACCGACAGGCCCACGGGGACGCCAGTTCTCTCCAGCAACAACGCTACCAGCCTCAGACACTTGGGTTCTCTTTGTTAAATGGAAGAACACTATGCTTGGAAGCTTCTTCCATCCAGTTTGAGAGTCGCACTTCCACTGCATCTTGGGATACCAAGTGTTGCCATGCCGTCACAATATCCAATTCTTAGGCCTATGACGGCAGAGTGTCTGGCAGTTCTGAAAGAGAACTTAGGAATGCAGGCGTTTTGGCTCCTTCCACCGAGAAACCAGCTCCTCCAGCTCCTCTGTCGTTAGCTATTTCATGTTAGAATATCTCTAGGGGCCCTCTTTTCCTCCTCCACGAGGTAAGACACAAACGGAATTGCCCTAAAGGGAAGAAGCCTTCTGAGTCCGGCAGAGAGGCAGCCTCTCCCACTCAGCATTCCCCCAACGCTGAGCCCCGGGTATGGGACAGAGAGAGGGAGAAAGGCAGCCGTAACCCCGAGCTCTTCCACAATGTAGTATAGGCCTCACCCTCACGCTCACGTCAATTTCACAGAGAAAACACCAGGCCTCGGTGTGCTTTCCTGTGGCAAGGAAACTTTGCTTTCATTCCTTAGGTGGCACGTTGGCTCAGGACTGCCCTACCCGAAGGACTCACGGTGTGCAGCCCTATTGGTTGAGATCAGCCCCTCTGGCTCTTTCTCGGATGACACCAACTGGGCAAAGAGCCGTTCATATGCTGGGGACCCAGGGAGCTTTCCCTAGTCTACACCAGAACAGCACTCTGAGGGAGAGGAGCTGCTGACGTTTGGTAGCAAAATCTCCTATTCTGAAGAGAAACATTTCGTTGTAAGCGGGTTCCATCAGCCTTGCCATCTTTTCTCAGCTGGCTAGGATGGAGGGCAGGCAGTCAGTTGGCAGACTCACCTGAGGCCCTGCTTGCCAGACTGTCACACAGACCTCCCGCCTGCTTCAGCCCAAAGGGACGGCTTATGGTAAGGTACAAACCCTGTGTTGGAAAGTTCCTGCCTAACCCTCGCACCAGCACAAGCATATTGGTCATTGGTCAAAGACTCTCCCCACAAGTTTAACATGTTTGCTCCCATCTAGCCTCCGAAGCCGAGTTTACCTAGCTAGGAATCTCACTTCAGGAAAGGTACTCAGGCTGCTGGTGACTGCACGTTGTTTCACCAGGCAGCCCAAATCGAGTACACCCACTTGCATTTTCCAGGGGGCAGAGCAAATGGTGTCAACTTACAGGCCTCCAGCCTGGGAGGGGCAACGTACACTTTGTGAATGGGAAAGAAGCCCATGCCTTCAGTGTGAAAGGCCGCTAGGCCTCTTTGCTTTGGCAGCCCAGGGATAGCGTCAGCTCTGAAATGCTTCCAAAGGAGCAGAGTCAGAGAACCTTGGAACCACAGAGCAGGTGCAGCCCAGAACACGGACTGCTCTTGGCCTGAGAACACCCACTGCCCAGCGCCTCTTTGGGGTACACACGTGTAGAGGGAGGGTGTTGAATTCTGCTGCGTCATAACTTCTCCGGGCCACGTAGTGTGAGGGCAAGGAGAGTGGCCCTCCACCTCATCCCAGTTTCATGTGTCAGTTGTCTAAGGCAAACTCCCTGCTTGAATCCCTCCGTGGGCTACGTAGCCTCCAGAGAAAGGTGGATGATTGGGACCCAGGGCTGGTATCTAGGTTAATGTTCTGTGCATCAACTTCGCAGCTGTTCTCTCTAAGCGGGTCCCAAAGGCTTTCTGGAAGAGTTTCCTTAGAGGGTCAGAAACAGGAAATTAACCGACAGGCCCACGGGGACGCCAGTTCTCTCCAGCAACAACGCTACCAGCCTCAGACACTTGGGTTCTCTTTGGTAAATGGAAGAACACTATGCTCGGAAGCTTCTTCCATCCAGTTTGAGAGTCGCACTTCCACTGCATCTTGGGATACCAAGTGTTGCCATGCCGTCACAATATCCAATTCTTAGGCCTATGACGGCAGAGTGTCTGGCAGTTCTGAAAGAGAACTTAGGAATGCAGGCGTTTTGGCTCCTTCCACCGAGAAACCAGCTCCTCCAGCTCCTCTGTCGTTAGCAATTTCATGTTAGAATATCTCTAGGGGCCCTCTTTTCCTCCTCCACGAGGTAAGACACAAACGGAATTGCCCTAAAGGGAAGAAGCCTTCTGAGTCCGGCAGAGAGGCAGCCTCTCCCACTCAGCATTCCCCCAACGCTGAGCCCCGGGTATGGGACAGAGAGAGGGAGAAAGGCAGCCGTAACCCCGAGCTCTTCCACAATGTAGTATAGGCCTCACCCTCACGCTCACGTCAATTTCACAGAGAAAACACCAGGCCTCGGTGTGCTTTCCTGTGGCAAGGAAACTTTGCTTTCATTCCTTAGGTGGCACGTTGGCTCAGGACTGCCCTACCCGAAGGACTCACGGTGTGCAGCCCTATTGGTTGAGATCAGCCCCTCTGGCTCTTTCTCGGATGACACCAACTGGAAAAGAGCCGTTCATATGCTGGGGACCCAGGGAGCTTTCCCTAGTCTACACCAGAACAGCACTCTGAGGGAGAGGAGCTGCTGACGTTTGGTAGCAAAATCTCCTATTCTGAAGAGAAACATTTCGCTGTAAGCGGGTTCCATCAGCCTTGCCATCTTTTCTCAGCTGGCTAGGATGGAGGGCAGGCAGTCAGTTGGCAGACTCACCTGAGGCCCTGCTTGCCAGACTGTGACACAGACCTCCCGCCTGCTTCAGCCCAAAGGGACGGCTTATGGTAAGGTACAAACCCTGTGTTGGAAAGTTCCTGCCTAACCCTCGCACCAGCACAAGCATATGGGTCATTGGTCAAAGACTTTCCCCACAAGTTTAACATGTTTGCTCCCATCTAGCCTCCGAAGCCGAGTTTACCTAGCTAGGAATCTCACTTCAGGAAAGGTACTCAGGCTGCTGGTGACTGCACGTTGTTTCACCAGGCAGCCCAAATCGAGTACACCCACTTGCATTTTCCAGGGGGCAGAGCAAATGGTGTCAACTTACAGGCCTCCAGCCTGGGAGGGGCAACGTACACTTTGTGAATGGGAAAGAAGCCCATGCCTTCAGTGTGAAAGGCCGCTAGGCCTCTTTGCTTTGGCAGCCCAGGGATAGCGTCAGCTGTGAAATGCTTCCAAAGGAGCAGAGTCAGAGAACCTTGGAACCACAGAGCAGGTGCAGCCCAGAACACGGACTACTCTTGGCCTGAGAACACCCACTGCCCAGCGCCTCTTTGGGGTACACACGTGTAGAGGGAGGGTGTTGAATTCTGCTGCGTCATAACTTCTCCGGGCCACGTAGTGTGAGGGCAAGGAGAGTGGCCCTCCACCTCATCCCAGTTTCATGTGTCAGTTGTCTAAGGCAAACTCCCTGCTTGAATCCCTCCGTGGGCTACGTAACCTCCAGAGAAAGGTGGATGATTGGGACCCAGGGCTGGTATCTAGGTTAATGTTCTGTGCATCAACTTCGCAGCTGTTCTCTCTAAGCGGGTCCCAAAGGCTTTCTGGAAGAGTTTCCTTAGAGGGTCAGAAACAGGAAATTAACCGACAGGCCCACGGGGACGCCAGTTCTCTCCAGCAACAACGCTACCAGCCTCAGACACTTGGGTTCTCTTTGGTAAATGGAAGAACACTATGCTCGGAAGCTTCTTCCATCCAGTTTGAGAGTCGCACTTCCACTGCATCTTGGGATACCAAGTGTTGCCATGCCGTCACAATTTCCAATTCTTAGGCCTATGACGGCAGAGTGTCTGGCAGTTCTGAAAGAGAACTTAGGGATGCAGGCGTTTTGGCTCCTTCCACCGAGAAACCAGCTCCTCCAGCTCCTCTGTCGTTAGCTATTTCATGTTAGAATATCTCTAGGGGCCCTCTTTTCCTCCTCCACGAGGTAAGACACAAACGGAATTGCCCTAAAGGGAAGAAGCCTTCTGAGTCCGGCAGAGAGGCAGCCTCTCCCACTCAGCATTCCCCCAACGCTGAGCCCCGGGTATGGGACAGAGAGAGGGAGAAAGGCAGCCGTAACCCCGAGCTCTTCCACAATGTAGTATAGGCCTCACCCTCAAGCTCACGTCAATTTCACAGAGAAAACACCAGGCCTCGGTGTGCTTTCCTGTGGCAAGGAAACTTTGCTTTCATTCCTTAGGTGGCACGTTGGCTCAGGACTGCCCTACCCGAAGGACTCACGGTGTGCAGCCCTATTGGTTGAGATCACCCCCTCTGGCTCTTTCTCGGATGACACCAACTGGGCAAAGAGCCGTTCATATGCTGGGGACCCAGGGAGCTTTCCCTAGTCTACACCAGAACAGCACTCTGAGGGAGAGGAGCTGCTGACGTTTGGTAGCAAAATCTCCTATTCTGAAGAGAAACATTTCGCTGTAAGCGGGTTCCATCAGCCTTGCCATCTTTTCTCAGCTGGCTAGGATGGAGGGCAGGCAGTCAGTTGGCAGACTCACCTGAGGCCCTGCTTGCCAGACTGTCACACAGACCTCCCGCCTGCTTCAGCCCAAAGGGACGGCTTATGGTAAGGTACAAACCCTGTGTTGGAAAGTTCCTGCCTAACCCTCGCACCAGCACAAGCATATTGGTCATTGGTCAAAGACTCTCCCCACAAGTTTAACATGTTTGCTCCCATCTAGCCTCCGAAGCCGAGTTTACCTAGCTAGGAATCTCACTTCAGGAAAGGTACTCAGGCTGCTGGTGACTGCACGTTGTTTCACCAGGCAGCCCAAATCGAGTACACCCACTTGCATTTTCCAGGGGGCAGAGCAAATGGTGTCAACTTACAGGCCTCCAGCCTGGGAGGGGCAACGTACACTTTGTGAATGGGAAAGAAGCCCATGCCTTCAGTGTGAAAGGCCGCTAGGCCTCTTTGCTTTGGCAGCCCAGGGATAGCGTCAGCTCTGAAATGCTTCCAAAGGAGCAGAGTCAGAGAACCTTGGAACCACAGAGCAGGTGCAGCCCAGAACACGGACTGCTCTTGGCCTGAGAACACCCACTGCCCAGCGCCTCTTTGGGGTACACACGTGTAGAGGGAGGGTGTTGAATTCTGCTGCGTCATAACTTCTCCGGGCCACGTAGTGTGAGGGCAAGGAGAGTGGCCCTCCACCTCATCCCAGTTTCATGTGTCAGTTGTCTAAGGCAAACTCCCTGCTTGAATCCCTCCGTGGGCTACGTAGCCTCCAGAGAAAGGTGGATGATTGGGACCCAGGGCTGGTATCTAGGTTAATGTTCTGTGCATCAACTTCGCAGCTGTTCTCTCTAAGCGGGTCCCAAAGGCTTTCTGGAAGAGTTTCCTTAGAGGGTCAGAAACAGGAAATTAACCGACAGGCCCACGGGGACGCCAGTTCTCTCCAGCAACAACGCTACCAGCCTCAGACACTTGGGTTCTCTTTGGTAAATGGAAGAACACTATGCTCGGAAGCTTCTTCCATCCAGTTTGAGAGTCGCACTTCCACTGCATCTTGGGATACCAAGTGTTGCCATGCCGTCACAATTTCCAATTCTTAGGCCTATGACGGCAGAGTGTCTGGCAGTTCTGAAAGAGAACTTAGGGATGCAGGCGTTTTGGCTCCTTCCACCGAGAAACCAGCTCCTCCAGCTCCTCTGTCGTTAGCTATTTCATGTTAGAATATCTCTAGGGGCCCTCTTTTCCTCCTCCACGAGGTAAGACACAAACGGAATTGCCCTAAAGGGAAGAAGCCTTCTGAGTCCGGCAGAGAGGCAGCCTCTCCCACTCAGCATTCCCCCAACGCTGAGCCCCGGGTATGGGACAGAGAGAGGGAGAAAGGCAGCCGTAACCCCGAGCTCTTCCACAATGTAGTATAGGCCTCACCCTCACGCTCACGTCAATTTCACAGAGAAAACACCAGGCCTCGGTGTGCTTTCCTGTGGCAAGGAAACTTTGCTTTCATTCCTTAGGTGGCACGTTGGCTCAGGACTGCCCTACCCGAAGGACTCACGGTGTGCAGCCCTATTGGTTGAGATCAGCCCCTCTGGCTCTTTCTCGGATGACACCAACTGGAAAAGAGCCGTTCATATGCTAGGGACCCAGGGAGCTTTCCCTAGTCTACACCAGAACAGCACTCTGAGGGAGAGGAGCTGCTGACGTTTCGTAGCAAAATCTCCTATTCTGAAGAGAAACATTTCGCTGTAAGCGGGTTCCATCAGCCTTGCCATCTTTTCTCAGCTGGCTAGGATGGAGGGCAGGCAGTCAGTTGGCAGACTCACCTGAGGCCCTGCTTGCCAGACTGTCACACAGACCTCCCGCCTGCTTCAGCCCAAAGGGACGGCTTATGGTAAGGTAAAAACCCTGTGTTGGAAAGTTCCTGCCTAACCCTCGCACCAGCACAAGCATATGGGTCATTGGTCAAAGACTTTCCCCACAAGTTTAACATGTTTGCTCCCATCTAGCCTCCGAAGCCGAGTTTACCTAGCTAGGAATCTCACTTCAGGAAAGGTACTCAGGCTGCTGGTGACTGCACGTTGTTTCACCAGGCAGCCCAAATCGAGTACACCCACTTGCATTTTCCAGGGGGCAGAGCAAATGGTGTCAACTTACAGGCCTCCAGCCTGGGAGGGGCAACGTACACTTTGTGAATGGGAAAGAAGCCCATGCCTTCAGTGTGAAAGGCCGCTAGGCCTCTTTGCTTTGGCAGCCCAGGGATAGCGTCAGCTGTGAAATGCTTCCAAAGGAGCAGAGTCAGAGAACCTTGGAACCACAGAGCAGGTGCAGCCCAGAACACGGACTACTCTTGGCCTGAGAACACCCACTGCCCAGCGCCTCTTTGGGGTACACACGTGTAGAGGGAGGGTGTTGAATTCTGCTGCGTCATAACTTCTCCGGGCCACGTAGTGTGAGGGCAAGGAGAGTGGCCCTCCACCTCATCCCAGTTTCATGTGTCAGTTGTCTAAGGCAAACTCCCTGCTTGAATCCCTCCGTGGGCTACGTAACCTCCAGAGAAAGGTGGATGATTGGGACCCAGGGCTGGTATCTAGGTTAATGTTCTGTGCATCAACTTCGCAGCTGTTCTCTCTAAGCGGGTCCCAAAGGCTTTCTGGAAGAGTTTCCTTAGAGGGTCAGAAACAGGAAATTAACCGACAGGCCCACGGGGACGCCAGTTCTCTCCAGCAACAACGCTACCAGCCTCAGACACTTGGGTTCTCTTTGGTAAATGGAAGAACACTATGCTTGGAAGCTTCTTCCATCCAGTTTGAGAGTCGCACTTCCACTGCATCTTGGGATACCAAGTGTTGCCATGCCGTCACAATTTCCAATTCTTAGGCCTATGACGGCAGAGTGTCTGGCAGTTCTGAAAGAGAACTTAGGAATGCAGGCGTTTTGGCTCCTTCCACCGAGAAACCAGCTCCTCCAGCTCCTCTGTCGTTAGCTATTTCATGTTAGAATATCTCTAGGGGCCCTCTTTTCCTCCTCCACGAGGTAAGACACAAACGGAATTGCCCTAAAGGGAAGAAGCCTTCTGAGTCCGGCAGAGAGGCAGCCTCTCCCACTCAGCATTCCCCCAACGCTGAGCCCCGGGTATGGGACAGAGAGAGGGAGAAAGGCAGCCGTAACCCCGAGCTCTTCCACAATGTAGTATAGGCCTCACCCTCACGCTCACGTCAATTTCACAGAGAAAACACCAGGCCTCGGTGTGCTTTCCTGTGGCAAGGAAACTTTGCTTTCATTCCTTAGGTGGCACGTTGGCTCAGGACTGCCCTACCCGAAGGACTCACGGTGTGCAGCCCTATTGGTTGAGATCAGCCCCTCTGGCTCTTTCTCGGATGACACCAACTGGGCAAAGAGCCGTTCATATGCTGGGGACCCAGGGAGCTTTCCCTAGTCTACACCAGAACAGCACTCTGAGGGAGAGGAGCTGCTGACGTTTGGTAGCAAAATCTCCTATTCTGAAGAGAAACATTTCGTTGTAAGCGGGTTCCATCAGCCTTGCCATCTTTTCTCAGCTGGCTAGGATGGAGGGCAGGCAGTCAGTTGGCCGACTCACCTGAGGCCCTGCTTGCCAGACTGTGACACAGACCTCCCGCCTGCTTCAGCCCAAAGGGACGGCTTATGGTAAGGTACAAACCCTGTGTTGGAAAGTTCCTGCCTAACCCTCGCACCAGCACAAGCATATTGGTCATTGGTCAAAGACTCTCCCCACAAGTTTAACATGTTTGCTCCCATCTAGCCTCCGAAGCCGAGTTTACCTAGCTAGGAATCTCACTTCAGGAAAGGTACTCAGGCTGCTGGTGACTGCACGTTGTTTCACCAGGCAGCCCAAATCGAGTACACCCACTTGCATTTTCCAGGGGGCAGAGCAAATGGTGTCAACTTACAGGCCTCCAGCCTGGGAGGGGCAATGTACACTTTGTGAATGGGAAAGAAGCCCATGCCTTCAGTGTGAAAGGCCGCTAGGCCTCTTTGCTTTGGCAGCCCAGGGATAGCGTCAGCTCTGAAATGCTTCCAAAGGAGCAGAGTCAGAGAACCTTGGAACCACAGAGCAGGTGCAGCCCAGAACACGGACTGCTCTTGGCCTGAGAACACCCACTGCCCAGCGCCTCTTTGGGGTACACACGTGTAGAGGGAGGGTGTTGAATTCTGCTGCGTCATAACTTCTCCGGGCCACGTAGTGTGAGGGCAAGGAGAGTGGCCCTCCACCTCATCCCAGTTTCATGTGTCAGTTGTCTAAGGCAAACTCCCTGCTTGAATCCCTCCGTGGGCTACGTAGCCTCCAGAGAAAGGTGGATGATTGGGACCCAGGGCTGGTATCTAGGTTAATGTTCTGTGCATCAACTTCGCAGCTGTTCTCTCTAAGCGGGTCCCAAAGGCTTTCTGGAAGAGTTTCCTTAGAGGGTCAGAAACAGGAAATTAACCGACAGGCCCACGGGGACGCCAGTTCTCTCCAGCAACAACGCTACCAGCCTCAGACACTTGGGTTCTCTTTGGTAAATGGAAGAACACTATGCTCGGAAGCTTCTTCCATCCAGTTTGAGAGTCGCACTTCCACTGCATCTTGGGATACCAAGTGTTGCCATGCCGTCACAATATCCAATTCTTAGGCCTATGACGGCAGAGTGTCTGGCAGTTCTGAAAGAGAACTTAGGAATGCAGGCGTTTTGGCTCCTTCCACCGAGAAACCAGCTCCTCCAGCTCCTCTGTCGTTAGCTATTTCATGTTAGAATATCTCTAGGGGCCCTCTTTTCCTCCTCCACGAGGTAAGACACAAACGGAATTGCCCTAAAGGGAAGAAGCCTTCTGAGTCCGGCAGAGAGGCAGCCTCTCCCACTCAGCATTCCCCCAACGCTGAGCCCCGGGTATGGGACAGAGAGAGGGAGAAAGGCAGCCGTAACCCCGAGCTCTTCCACAATGTAGTATAGGCCTCACCCTCACGCTCACGTCAATTTCACAGAGAAAACACCAGGCCTCGGTGTGCTTTCCTGTGGCAAGGAAACTTTGCTTTCATTCCTTAGGTGGCACGTTGGCTCAGGACTGCCCTACCCGAAGGACTCACGGTGTGCAGCCCTATTGGTTGAGATCAGCCCCTCTGGCTCTTTCTCGGATGACACCAACTGGGCAAAGAGCCGTTCATATGCTGGGGACCCAGGGAGCTTTCCCTAGTCTACACCAGAACAGCACTCTGAGGGAGAGGAGCTGCTGACGTTTGGTAGCAAAATCTCCTATTCTGAAGAGAAACATTTCGTTGTAAGCGGGTTCCATCAGCCTTGCCATCTTTTCTCAGCTGGCTAGGATGGAGGGCAGGCAGTCAGTTGGCAGACTCACCTGAGGCCCTGCTTGCCAGACTGTGACACAGACCTCCCGCCTGCTTCAGCCCAAAGGGACGGCTTATGGTAAGGTACAAACCCTGTGTTGGAAAGTTCCTGCCTAACCCTCGCACCAGCACAAGCATATTGGTCATTGGTCAAAGACTCTCCCCACAAGTTTAACATGTTTGCTCCCATCTAGCCTCCGAAGCCGAGTTTACCTAGCTAGGAATCTCACTTCAGGAAAGGTACTCAGGCTGCTGGTGACTGCACGTTGTTTCACCAGGCAGCCCAAATCGAGTACACCCACTTGCATTTTCCAGGGGGCAGAGCAAATGGTGTCAACTTACAGGCCTCCAGCCTGGGAGGGGCAACGTACACTTTGTGAATGGGAAAGAAGCCCATGCCTTCAGTGTGAAAGGCCGCTAGGCCTCTTTGCTTTGGCAGCCCAGGGATAGCGTCAGCTCTGAAATGCTTCCAAAGGAGCAGAGTCAGAGAACCTTGGAACCACAGAGCAGGTGCAGCCCAGAACACGGACTGCTCTTGGCCTGAGAACACCCACTGCCCAGCGCCTCTTTGGGGTACACACGTGTAGAGGGAGGGTGTTGAATTCTGCTGCGTCATAACTTCTCCGGGCCACGTAGTGTGAGGGCAAGGAGAGTGGCCCTCCACCTCATCCCAGTTTCATGTGTCAGTTGTCTAAGGCAAACTCCCTGCTTGAATCCCTCCGTGGGCTACGTAGCCTCCAGAGAAAGGTGGATGATTGGGACCCAGGGCTGGTATCTAGGTTAATGTTCTGTGCATCAACTTCGCAGCTGTTCTCTCTAAGCGGGTCCCAAAGGCTTTCTGGAAGAGTTTCCTTAGAGGGTCAGAAACAGGAAATTAACCGACAGGCCCACGGGGACGCCAGTTCTCTCCAGCAACAACGCTACCAGCCTCAGACACTTGGGTTCTCTTTGGTAAATGGAAGAACACTATGCTTGGAAGCTTCTTCCATCCAGTTTGAGAGTCGCACTTCCACTGCATCTTGGGATACCAAGTGTTGCCATGCCGTCACAATATCCAATTCTTAGGCCTATGACGGCAGAGTGTCTGGCAGTTCTGAAAGAGAACTTAGGAATGCAGGCGTTTTGGCTCCTTCCACCGAGAAACCAGCTCCTCCAGCTCCTCTGTCGTTAGCTATTTCATGTTAGAATATCTCTAGGGGCCCTCTTTTCCTCCTCCACGAGGTAAGACACAAACGGAATTGCCCTAAAGGGAAGAAGCCTTCTGAGTCCGGCAGAGAGGCAGCCTCTCCCACTCAGCATTCCCCCAACGCTGAGCCCCGGGTATGGGACAGAGAGAGGGAGAAAGGCAGCCGTAACCCCGAGCTCTTCCACAATGTAGTATAGGCCTCACCCTCACGCTCACGTCAATTTCACAGAGAAAACACCAGGCCTCGGTGTGCTTTCCTGTGGCAAGGAAACTTTGCTTTCATTCCTTAGGTGGCACGTTGGCTCAGGACTGCCCTACCCGAAGGACTCACGGTGTGCAGCCCTATTGGTTGAGATCAGCCCCTCTGGCTCTTTCTCGGATGACACCAACTGGAAAAGAGCCGTTCATATGCTGGGGACCCAGGGAGCTTTCCCTAGTCTACACCAGAACAGCACTCTGAGGGAGAGGAGCTGCTGACGTTTGGTAGCAAAATCTCCTATTCTGAAGAGAAACATTTCGCTGTAAGCGGGTTCCATCAGCCTTGCCATCTTTTCTCAGCTGGCTAGGATGGAGGGCAGGCAGTCAGTTGGCAGACTCACCTGAGGCCCTGCTTGCCAGACTGTGACACAGACCTCCCGCCTGCTTCAGCCCAAAGGGACGGCTTATGGTAAGGTACAAACCCTGTGTTGGAAAGTTCCTGCCTAACCCTCGCACCAGCACAAGCATATGGGTCATTGGTCAAAGACTTTCCCCACAAGTTTAACATGTTTGCTCCCATCTAGCCTCCGAAGCCGAGTTTACCTAGCTAGGAATCTCACTTCAGGAAAGGTACTCAGGCTGCTGGTGACTGCACGTTGTTTCACCAGGCAGCCCAAATCGAGTACACCCACTTGCATTTTCCAGGGGGCAGAGCAAATGGTGTCAACTTACAGGCCTCCAGCCTGGGAGGGGCAACGTACACTTTGTGAATGGGAAAGAAGCCCATGCCTTCAGTGTGAAAGGCCGCTAGGCCTCTTTGCTTTGGCAGCCCAGGGATAGCGTCAGCTGTGAAATGCTTCCAAAGGAGCAGAGTCAGAGAACCTTGGAACCACAGAGCAGGTGCAGCCCAGAACACGGACTGCTCTTGGCCTGAGAACACCCACTGCCCAGCGCCTCTTTGGGGTACACACGTGTAGAGGGAGGGTGTTGAATTCTGCTGCGTCATAACTTCTCCGGGCCACGTAGTGTGAGGGCAAGGAGAGTGGCCCTCCACCTCATCCCAGTTTCATGTGTCAGTTGTCTAAGGCAAACTCCCTGCTTGAATCCCTCCGTGGGCTACGTAGCCTCCAGAGAAAGGTGGATGATTGGGACCCAGGGCTGGTATCTAGGTTAATGTTCTGTGCATCAACTTCGCAGCTGTTCTCTCTAAGCGGGTCCCAAAGGCTTTCTGGAAGAGTTTCCTTAGAGGGTCAGAAACAGGAAATTAACCGACAGGCCCACGGGGACGCCAGTTCTCTCCAGCAACAACGCTACCAGCCTCAGACACTTGGGTTCTCTTTGGTAAATGGAAGAACACTATGCTCGGAAGCTTCTTCCATCCAGTTTGAGAGTCGCACTTCCACTGCATCTTGGGATACCAAGTGTTGCCATGCCGTCACAATTTCCAATTCTTAGGCCTATGACGGCAGAGTGTCTGGCAGTTCTGAAAGAGAACTTAGGGATGCAGGCGTTTTGGCTCCTTCCACCGAGAAACCAGCTCCTCCAGCTCCTCTGTCGTTAGCTATTTCATGTTAGAATATCTCTAGGGGCCCTCTTTTCCTCCTCCACGAGGTAAGACACAAACGGAATTGCCCTAAAGGGAAGAAGCCTTCTGAGTCCGGCAGAGAGGCAGCCTCTCCCACTCAGCATTCCCCCAACGCTGAGCCCCGGGTATGGGACAGAGAGAGGGAGAAAGGCAGCCGTAACCCCGAGCTCTTCCACAATGTAGTATAGGCCTCACCCTCAAGCTCACGTCAATTTCATAGAGAAAACACCAGGCCTCGGTGTGCTTTCCTGTGGCAAGGAAACTTTGCTTTCATTCCTTAGGTGGCACGTTGGCTCAGGACTGCCCTACCCGAAGGACTCACGGTGTGCAGCCCTATTGGTTGAGATCAGCCCCTCTGGCTCTTTCTCGGATGACACCAACTGGGCAAAGAGCCGTTCATATGCTGGGGACCCAGGGAGCTTTCCCTAGTCTACACCAGAACAGCACTCTGAGGGAGAGGAGCTGCTGACGTTTGGTAGCAAAATCTCCTATTCTGAAGAGAAACATTTCGTTGTAAGCGGGTTCCATCAGCCTTGCCATCTTTTCTCAGCTGGCTAGGATGGAGGGCAGGCAGTCAGTTGGCAGACTCACCTGAGGCCCTGCTTGCCAGACTGTGACACAGACCTCCCGCCTGCTTCAGCCCAAAGGGACGGCTTATGGTAAGGTACAAACCCTGTGTTGGAAAGTTCCTGCCTAACCCTCGCACCAGCACAAGCATATTGGTCATTGGTCAAAGACTCTCCCCACAAGTTTAACATGTTTGCTCCCATCTAGCCTCCGAAGCCGAGTTTACCTAGCTAGGAATCTCACTTCAGGAAAGGTACTCAGGCTGCTGGTGACTGCACGTTGTTTCACCAGGCAGCCCAAATCGAGTACACCCACTTGCATTTTCCAGGGGGCAGAGCAAATGGTGTCAACTTACAGGCCTCCAGCCTGGGAGGGGCAACGTACACTTTGTGAATGGGAAAGAAGCCCATGCCTTCAGTGTGAAAGGCCGCTAGGCCTCTTTGCTTTGGCAGCCCAGGGATAGCGTCAGCTCTGAAATGCTTCCAAAGGAGCAGAGTCAGAGAACCTTGGAACCACAGAGCAGGTGCAGCCCAGAACACGGACTGCTCTTGGCCTGAGAACACCCACTGCCCAGCGCCTCTTTGGGGTACACACGTGTAGAGGGAGGGTGTTGAATTCTGCTGCGTCATAACTTCTCCGGGCCACGTAGTGTGAGGGCAAGGAGAGTGGCCCTCCACCTCATCCCAGTTTCATGTGTCAGTTGTCTAAGGCAAACTCCCTGCTTGAATCCCTCCGTGGGCTACGTAGCCTCCAGAGAAAGGTGGATGATTGGGACCCAGGGCTGGTATCTAGGTTAATGTTCTGTGCATCAACTTCGCAGCTGTTCTCTCTAAGCGGGTCCCAAAGGCTTTCTGGAAGAGTTTCCTTAGAGGGTCAGAAACAGGAAATTAACCGACAGGCCCACGGGGACGCCAGTTCTCTCCAGCAACAACGCTACCAGCCTCAGACACTTGGGTTCTCTTTGGT
Source organism: Balaenoptera borealis (assembly GCF_965194805.1). Taxonomy (NCBI): domain Eukaryota; kingdom Metazoa; phylum Chordata; class Mammalia; order Artiodactyla; family Balaenopteridae; genus Balaenoptera; species Balaenoptera borealis. The sequence continues at coordinate 110,619 of NW_028122881.1, read as the reverse complement.
AAATGGAAGAACACTATGCTTGGAAGCTTCTTCCATCCAGTTTGAGAGTCGCACTTCCACTGCATCTTGGGATACCAAGTGTTGCCATGCCGTCACAATATCCAATTCTTAGGCCTATGACGGCAGAGTGTCTGGCAGTTCTGAAAGAGAACTTAGGAATGCAGGCGTTTTGGCTCCTTCCACCGAGAAACCAGCTCCTCCAGCTCCTCTGTCGTTAGCTATTTCATGTTAGAATATCTCTAGGGGCCCTCTTTTCCTCCTCCACGAGGTAAGACACAAACGGAATTGCCCTAAAGGGAAGAAGCCTTCTGAGTCCGGCAGAGAGGCAGCCTCTCCCACTCAGCATTCCCCCAACGCTGAGCCCCGGGTATGGGACAGAGAGAGGGAGAAAGGCAGCCGTAACCCCGAGCTCTTCCACAATGTAGTATAGGCCTCACCCTCAAGCTCACGTCAATTTCACAGAGAAAACACCAGGCCTCGGTGTGCTTTCCTGTGGCAAGGAAACTTTGCTTTCATTCCTTAGGTGGCACGTTGGCTCAGGACTGCCCTACCCGAAGGACTCACGGTGTGCAGCCCTACTGGTTGAGATCAGCCCCTCTGGCTCTTTCTCGGATGACACCAACTGGAAAAGAGCCGTTCATATGCTGGGGACCCAGGGAGCTTTCCCTAGTCTACACCAGAACAGCACTCTGAGCGAGAGGAGCTGCTGACGTTTCGTAGCAAAATCTCCTATTCTGAAGAGAAACATTTCGCTGTAAGCGGGTTCCATCAGCCTTGCCATCTTTTCTCAGCTGGCTAGGATGGAGGGCAGGCAGTCAGTTGGCAGACTCACCTGAGGCCCTGCTTGCCAGACTGTGACACAGACCTCCCGCCTGCTTCAGCCCAAAGGGACGGCTTATGGTAAGGTAAAAACCCTGTGTTGGAAAGTTCCTGCCTAACCCTCGCACCAGCACAAGCATATTGGTCATTGGTCAAAGACTTTCCCCACAAGTTTAACATGTTTGCTCCCATCTAGCCTCCGAAGCCGAGTTTACCTAGCTAGGAATCTCACTTCAGGAAAGGTACTCAGGCTGCTGGTGACTGCACGTTGTCTCACCAGGCAGCCCAAATCGAGTACACCCACTTGCATTTTCCAGGGGGCAGAGCAAATGGTGTCAACTTACAGGCCTCCAGCCTGGGAGGGGCAACGTACACTTTGTGAATGGGAAAGAAGCCCATGCCTTCAGTGTGAAAGGCCGCTAGGCCTCTTTGCTATGGCAGCCCAGGGATAGCGTCAGCTCTGAAATGCTTCCAAAGGAGCAGAGTCAGAGAACCTTGGAACCACAGAGCAGGTGCAGCCCAGAACACGGACTGCTCTTGGCCTGAGAACACCCACTGCCCAGCGCCTCTTTGGGGTACACACGTGTAGAGGGAGGGTGTTGAATTCTGCTGCGTCATAACTTCTCCGGGCCACGTAGTGTGAGGGCAAGGAGAGTGGCCCTCCACCTCATCCCAGTTTCATGTGTCAGTTGTCTAAGGCAAACTCCCTGCTTGAATCCCTCCGTGGGCTACGTAACCTCCAGAGAAAGGTGGATGATTGGGACCCAGGGCTGGTATCTAGGTTAATGTTCTGTGCATCAACTTCGCAGCTGTTCTCTCTAAGCGGGTCTCAAAGGCTTTCTGGAAGAGTTTCCTTAGAGGGTCAGAAACAGGAAATTAACCGACAGGCCCACGGGGACGCCAGTTCTCTCCAGCAACAACGCTACCAGCCTCAGACACTTGGGTTCTCTTTGGTAAATGGAAGAACACTATGCTTGGAAGCTTCTTCCATCCAGTTTGAGAGTCGCACTTCCACTGCATCTTGGGATACCAAGTGTTGCCATGCCGTCACAATATCCAATTCTTAGGCCTATGACGGCAGAGTGTCTGGCAGTTCTGAAAGAGAACTTAGGAATGCAGGCGTTTTGGCTCCTTCCACCGAGAAACCAGCTCCTCCAGCTCCTCTGTCGTTAGCTATTTCATGTTAGAATATCTCTAGGGGCCCTCTTTTCCTCCTCCACGAGGTAAGACACAAACGGAATTGCCCTAAAGGGAAGAAGCCTTCTGAGTCCGGCAGAGAGGCAGCCTCTCCCACTCAGCATTCCCCCAACGCTGAGCCCCGGGTATGGGACAGAGAGAGGGAGAAAGGCAGCCGTAACCCCGAGCTCTTCCACAATGTAGTATAGGCCTCACCCTCAAGCTCACGTCAATTTCACAGAGAAAACACCAGGCCTCGGTGTGCTTTCCTGTGGCAAGGAAACTTTGCTTTCATTCCTTAGGTGGCACGTTGGCTCAGGACTGCCCTACCCGAAGGACTCACGGTGTGCAGCCCTACTGGTTGAGATCAGCCCCTCTGGCTCTTTCTCGGATGACACCAACTGGAAAAGAGCCGTTCATATGCTGGGGACCCAGGGAGCTTTCCCTAGTCTACACCAGAACAGCACTCTGAGGGAGAGGAGCTGCTGACGTTTGGTAGCAAAATCTCCTATTCTGAAGAGAAACATTTCGCTGTAAGCGGGTTCCATCAGCCTTGCCATCTTTTCTCAGCTGGCTAGGATGGAGGGCAGGCAGTCAGTTGGCAGACTCACCTGAGGCCCTGCTTGCCAGACTGTCACACAGACCTCCCGCCTGCTTCAGCCCAAAGGGACGGCTTATGGTAAGGTACAAACCCTGTGTTGGAAAGTTCCTGCCTAACCCTCGCACCAGCACAAGCATATTGGTCATTGGTCAAAGACTCTCCCCACAAGTTTAACATGTTTGCTCCCATCTAGCCTCCGAAGCCGAGTTTACCTAGCTAGGAATCTCACTTCAGGAAAGGTACTCAGGCTGCTGGTGACTGCACGTTGTTTCACCAGGCAGCCCAAATCGAGTACACCCACTTGCATTTTCCAGGGGGCAGAGCAAATGGTGTCAACTTACAGGCCTCCAGCCTGGGAGGGGCAACGTACACTTTGTGAATGGGAAAGAAGCCCATGCCTTCAGTGTGAAAGGCCGCTAGGCCTCTTTGCTTTGGCAGCCCAGGGATAGCGTCAGCTGTGAAATGCTTCCAAAGGAGCAGAGTCAGAGAACCTTGGAACCACAGAGCAGGTGCAGCCCAGAACACGGACTGCTCTTGGCCTGAGAACACCCACTGCCCAGCGCCTCTTTGGGGTACACACGTGTAGAGGGAGGGTGTTGAATTCTGCTGCGTCATAACTTCTCCGGGCCACGTAGTGTGAGGGCAAGGAGAGTGGCCCTCCACCTCATCCCAGTTTCATGTGTCAGTTGTCTAAGGCAAACTCCCTGCTTGAATCCCTCCGTGGGCTACGTAGCCTCCAGAGAAAGGTGGATGATTGGGACCCAGGGCTGGTATCTAGGTTAATGTTCTGTGCATCAACTTCGCAGCTGTTCTCTCTAAGCGGGTCCCAAAGGCTTTCTGGAAGAGTTTCCTTAGAGGGTCAGAAACAGGAAATTAACCGACAGGCCCACGGGGACGCCAGTTCTCTCCAGCAACAACGCTACCAGCCTCAGACACTTGGGTTCTCTTTGGTAAATGGAAGAACACTATGCTCGGAAGCTTCTTCCATCCAGTTTGAGAGTCGCACTTCCACTGCATCTTGGGATACCAAGTGTTGCCATGCCGTCACAATATCCAATTCTTAGGCCTATGACGGCAGAGTGTCTGGCAGTTCTGAAAGAGAACTTAGGAATGCAGGCGTTTTGGCTCCTTCCACCGAGAAACCAGCTCCTCCAGCTCCTCTGTCGTTAGCTATTTCATGTTAGAATATCTCTAGGGGCCCTCTTTTCCTCCTCCACGAGGTAAGACACAAACGGAATTGCCCTAAAGGGAAGAAGCCTTCTGAGTCCGGCAGAGAGGCAGCCTCTCCCACTCAGCATTCCCCCAACGCTGAGCCCCGGGTATGGGACAGAGAGAGGGAGAAAGGCAGCCGTAACCCCGAGCTCTTCCACAATGTAGTATAGGCCTCACCCTCACGCTCACGTCAATTTCACAGAGAAAACACCAGGCCTCGGTGTGCTTTCCTGTGGCAAGGAAACTTTGCTTTCATTCCTTAGGTGGCACGTTGGCTCAGGACTGCCCTACCCGAAGGACTCACGGTGTGCAGCCCTATTGGTTGAGATCAGCCCCTCTGGCTCTTTCTCGGATGACACCAACTGGAAAAGAGCCGTTCATATGCTGGGGACCCAGGGAGCTTTCCCTAGTCTACACCAGAACAGCACTCTGAGGGAGAGGAGCTGCTGACGTTTGGTAGCAAAATCTCCTATTCTGAAGAGAAACATTTCGCTGTAAGCGGGTTCCATCAGCCTTGCCATCTTTTCTCAGCTGGCTAGGATGGAGGGCAGGCAGTCAGTTGGCAGACTCACCTGAGGCCCTGCTTGCCAGACTGTGACACAGACCTCCCGCCTGCTTCAGCCCAAAGGGACGGCTTATGGTAAGGTAAAAACCCTGTGTTGGAAAGTTCCTGCCTAACCCTCGCACCAGCACAAGCATATGGGTCATTGGTCAAAGACTTTCCCCACAAGTTTAACATGTTTGCTCCCATCTAGCCTCCGAAGCCGAGTTTACCTAGCTAGGAATCTCACTTCAGGAAAGGTACTCAGGCTGCTGGTGACTGCACGTTGTTTCACCAGGCAGCCCAAATCGAGTACACCCACTTGCATTTTCCAGGGGGCAGAGCAAATGGTGTCAACTTACAGGCCTCCAGCCTGGGAGGGGCAACGTACACTTTGTGAATGGGAAAGAAGCCCATGCCTTCAGTGTGAAAGGCCGCTAGGCCTCTTTGCTTTGGCAGCCCAGGGATAGCGTCAGCTGTGAAATGCTTCCAAAGGAGCAGAGTCAGAGAACCTTGGAACCACAGAGCAGGTGCAGCCCAGAACACGGACTGCTCTTGGCCTGAGAACACCCACTGCCCAGCGCCTCTTTGGGGTACACACGTGTAGAGGGAGGGTGTTGAATTCTGCTGCGTCATAACTTCTCCGGGCCACGTAGTGTGAGGGCAAGGAGAGTGGCCCTCCACCTCATCCCAGTTTCATGTGTCAGTTGTCTAAGGCAAACTCCCTGCTTGAATCCCTCCGTGGGCTACGTAGCCTCCAGAGAAAGGTGGATGATTGGGACCCAGGGCTGGTATCTAGGTTAATGTTCTGTGCATCAACTTCGCAGCTGTTCTCTCTAAGCGGGTCCCAAAGGCTTTCTGGAAGAGTTTCCTTAGAGGGTCAGAAACAGGAAATTAACCGACAGGCCCACGGGGACGCCAGTTCTCTCCAGCAACAACGCTACCAGCCTCAGACACTTGGGTTCTCTTTGGTAAATGGAAGAACACTATGCTTGGAAGCTTCTTCCATCCAGTTTGAGAGTCGCACTTCCACTGCATCTTGGGATACCAAGTGTTGCCATGCCGTCACAATATCCAATTCTTAGGCCTATGACGGCAGAGTGTCTGGCAGTTCTGAAAGAGAACTTAGGAATGCAGGCGTTTTGGCTCCTTCCACCGAGAAACCAGCTCCTCCAGCTCCTCTGTCGTTAGCTATTTCATGTTAGAATATCTCTAGGGGCCCTCTTTTCCTCCTCCACGAGGTAAGACACAAACGGAATTGCCCTAAAGGGAAGAAGCCTTCTGAGTCCGGCAGAGAGGCAGCCTCTCCCACTCAGCATTCCCCCAACGCTGAGCCCCGGGTATGGGACAGAGAGAGGGAGAAAGGCAGCCGTAACCCCGAGCTCTTCCACAATGTAGTATAGGCCTCACCCTCAAGCTCACGTCAATTTCACAGAGAAAACACCAGGCCTCGGTGTGCTTTCCTGTGGCAAGGAAACTTTGCTTTCATTCCTTAGGTGGCACGTTGGCTCAGGACTGCCCTACCCGAAGGACTCACGGTGTGCAGCCCTACTGGTTGAGATCAGCCCCTCTGGCTCTTTCTCGGATGACACCAACTGGAAAAGAGCCGTTCATATGCTGGGGACCCAGGGAGCTTTCCCTAGTCTACACCAGAACAGCACTCTGAGCGAGAGGAGCTGCTGACGTTTGGTAGCAAAATCTCCTATTCTGAAGAGAAACATTTCGCTGTAAGCGGGTTCCATCAGCCTTGCCATCTTTTCTCAGCTGGCTAGGATGGAGGGCAGGCAGTCAGTTGGCAGACTCACCTGAGGCCCTGCTTGCCAGACTGTCACACAGACCTCCCGCCTGCTTCAGCCCAAAGGGACGGCTTATGGTAAGGTACAAACCCTGTGTTGGAAAGTTCCTGCCTAACCCTCGCACCAGCACAAGCATATTGGTCATTGGTCAAAGACTCTCCCCACAAGTTTAACATGTTTGCTCCCATCTAGCCTCCGAAGCCGAGTTTACCTAGCTAGGAATCTCACTTCAGGAAAGGTACTCAGGCTGCTGGTGACTGCACGTTGTTTCACCAGGCAGCCCAAATCGAGTACACCCACTTGCATTTTCCAGGGGGCAGAGCAAATGGTGTCAACTTACAGGCCTCCAGCCTGGGAGGGGCAACGTACACTTTGTGAATGGGAAAGAAGCCCATGCCTTCAGTGTGAAAGGCCGCTAGGCCTCTTTGCTTTGGCAGCCCAGGGATAGCGTCAGCTGTGAAATGCTTCCAAAGGAGCAGAGTCAGAGAACCTTGGAACCACAGAGCAGGTGCAGCCCAGAACACGGACTGCTCTTGGCCTGAGAACACCCACTGCCCAGCGCCTCTTTGGGGTACACACGTGTAGAGGGAGGGTGTTGAATTCTGCTGCGTCATAACTTCTCCGGGCCACGTAGTGTGAGGGCAAGGAGAGTGGCCCTCCACCTCATCCCAGTTTCATGTGTCAGTTGTCTAAGGCAAACTCCCTGCTTGAATCCCTCCGTGGGCTACGTAGCCTCCAGAGAAAGGTGGATGATTGGGACCCAGGGCTGGTATCTAGGTTAATGTTCTGTGCATCAACTTCGCAGCTGTTCTCTCTAAGCGGGTCCCAAAGGCTTTCTGGAAGAGTTTCCTTAGAGGGTCAGAAACAGGAAATTAACCGACAGGCCCACGGGGACGCCAGTTCTCTCCAGCAACAACGCTACCAGCCTCAGACACTTGGGTTCTCTTTGGTAAATGGAAGAACACTATGCTTGGAAGCTTCTTCCATCCAGTTTGAGAGTCGCACTTCCACTGCATCTTGGGATACCAAGTGTTGCCATGCCGTCACAATATCCAATTCTTAGGCCTATGACGGCAGAGTGTCTGGCAGTTCTGAAAGAGAACTTAGGAATGCAGGCGTTTTGGCTCCTTCCACCGAGAAACCAGCTCCTCCAGCTCCTCTGTCGTTAGCTATTTCATGTTAGAATATCTCTAGGGGCCCTCTTTTCCTCCTCCACGAGGTAAGACACAAACGGAATTGCCCTAAAGGGAAGAAGCCTTCTGAGTCCGGCAGAGAGGCAGCCTCTCCCACTCAGCATTCCCCCAACGCTGAGCCCCGGGTATGGGACAGAGAGAGGGAGAAAGGCAGCCGTAACCCCGAGCTCTTCCACAATGTAGTATAGGCCTCACCCTCAAGCTCACGTCAATTTCACAGAGAAAACACCAGGCCTCGGTGTGCTTTCCTGTGGCAAGGAAACTTTGCTTTCATTCCTTAGGTGGCACGTTGGCTCAGGACTGCCCTACCCGAAGGACTCACGGTGTGCAGCCCTACTGGTTGAGATCAGCCCCTCTGGCTCTTTCTCGGATGACACCAACTGGAAAAGAGCCGTTCATATGCTGGGGACCCAGGGAGCTTTCCCTAGTCTACACCAGAACAGCACTCTGAGGGAGAGGAGCTGCTGACGTTTGGTAGCAAAATCTCCTATTCTGAAGAGAAACATTTCGCTGTAAGCGGGTTCCATCAGCCTTGCCATCTTTTCTCAGCTGGCTAGGATGGAGGGCAGGCAGTCAGTTGGCAGACTCACCTGAGGCCCTGCTTGCCAGACTGTGACACAGACCTCCCGCCTGCTTCAGCCCAAAGGGACGGCTTATGGTAAGGTACAAACCCTGTGTTGGAAAGTTCCTGCCTAACCCTCGCACCAGCACAAGCATATTGGTCATTGGTCAAAGACTCTCCCCACAAGTTTAACATGTTTGCTCCCATCTAGCCTCCGAAGCCGAGTTTACCTAGCTAGGAATCTCACTTCAGGAAAGGTACTCAGGCTGCTGGTGACTGCACGTTGTTTCACCAGGCAGCCCAAATCGAGTACACCCACTTGCATTTTCCAGGGGGCAGAGCAAATGGTGTCAACTTACAGGCCTCCAGCCTGGGAGGGGCAACGTACACTTTGTGAATGGGAAAGAAGCCCATGCCTTCAGTGTGAAAGGCCGCTAGGCCTCTTTGCTTTGGCAGCCCAGGGATAGCGTCAGCTCTGAAATGCTTCCAAAGGAGCAGAGTCAGAGAACCTTGGAACCACAGAGCAGGTGCAGCCCAGAACACGGACTGCTCTTGGCCTGAGAACACCCACTGCCCAGCGCCTCTTTGGGGTACACACGTGTAGAGGGAGGGTGTTGAATTCTGCTGCGTCATAACTTCTCCGGGCCACGTAGTGTGAGGGCAAGGAGAGTGGCCCTCCACCTCATCCCAGTTTCATGTGTCAGTTGTCTAAGGCAAACTCCCTGCTTGAATCCCTCCGTGGGCTACGTAGCCTCCAGAGAAAGGTGGATGATTGGGACCCAGGGCTGGTATCTAGGTTAATGTTCTGTGCATCAACTTCGCAGCTGTTCTCTCTAAGCGGGTCCCAAAGGCTTTCTGGAAGAGTTTCCTTAGAGGGTCAGAAAGAGGAAATTAACCGACAGGCCCACGGGGACGCCAGTTCTCTCCAGCAACAACGCTACCAGCCTCAGACACTTGGGTTCTCTTTGGTAAATGGAAGAACACTATGCTCGGAAGCTTCTTCCATCCAGTTTGAGAGTCGCACTTCCACTGCATCTTGGGATACCAAGTGTTGCCATGCCGTCACAATTTCCAATTCTTAGGCCTATGACGGCAGAGTGTCTGGCAGTTCTGAAAGAGAACTTAGGAATGCAGGCGTTTTGGCTCCTTCCACCGAGAAACCAGCTCCTCCAGCTCCTCTGTCGTTAGCTATTTCATGTTAGAATATCTCTAGGGGCCCTCTTTTCCTCCTCCACGAGGTAAGACACAAACGGAATTGCCCTAAAGGGAAGAAGCCTTCTGAGTCCGGCAGAGAGGCAGCCTCTCCCACTCAGCATTCCCCCAACGCTGAGCCCCGGGTATGGGACAGAGAGAGGGAGAAAGGCAGCCGTAACCCCGAGCTCTTCCACAATGTAGTATAGGCCTCACCCTCAAGCTCACGTCAATTTCACAGAGAAAACACCAGGCCTCGGTGTGCTTTCCTGTGGCAAGGAAACTTTGCTTTCATTCCTTAGGTGGCACGTTGGCTCAGGACTGCCCTACCCGAAGGACTCACGGTGTGCAGCCCTATTGGTTGAGATCAGCCCCTCTGGCTCTTTCTCGGATGACACCAACTGGAAAAGAGCCGTTCATATGCTGGGGACCCAGGGAGCTTTCCCTAGTCTACACCAGAACAGCACTCTGAGGGAGAGGAGCTGCTGACGTTTGGTAGCAAAATCTCCTATTCTGAAGAGAAACATTTCGCTGTAAGCGGGTTCCATCAGCCTTGCCATCTTTTCTCAGCTGGCTAGGATGGAGGGCAGGCAGTCAGTTGGCAGACTCACCTGAGGCCCTGCTTGCCAGACTGTGACACAGACCTCCCGCCTGCTTCAGCCCAAAGGGACGGCTTATGGTAAGGTACAAACCCTGTGTTGGAAAGTTCCTGCCTAACCCTCGCACCAGCACAAGCATATTGGTCATTGGTCAAAGACTCTCCCCACAAGTTTAACATGTTTGCTCCCATCTAGCCTCCGAAGCCGAGTTTACCTAGCTAGGAATCTCACTTCAGGAAAGGTACTCAGGCTGCTGGTGACTGCACGTTGTTTCACCAGGCAGCCCAAATCGAGTACACCCACTTGCATTTTCCAGGGGGCAGAGCAAATGGTGTCAACTTACAGGCCTCCAGCCTGGGAGGGGCAACGTACACTTTGTGAATGGGAAAGAAGCCCATGCCTTCAGTGTGAAAGGCCGCTAGGCCTCTTTGCTTTGGCAGCCCAGGGATAGCGTCAGCTCTGAAATGCTTCCAAAGGAGCAGAGTCAGAGAACCTTGGAACCACAGAGCAGGTGCAGCCCAGAACACGGACTGCTCTTGGCCTGAGAACACCCACTGCCCAGCGCCTCTTTGGGGTACACACGTGTAGAGGGAGGGTGTTGAATTCTGCTGCGTCATAACTTCTCCGGGCCACGTAGTGTGAGGGCAAGGAGAGTGGCCCTCCACCTCATCCCAGTTTCATGTGTCAGTTGTCTAAGGCAAACTCCCTGCTTGAATCCCTCCGTGGGCTACGTAGCCTCCAGAGAAAGGTGGATGATTGGGACCCAGGGCTGGTATCTAGGTTAATGTTCTGTGCATCAACTTCGCAGCTGTTCTCTCTAAGCGGGTCCCAAAGGCTTTCTGGAAGAGTTTCCTTAGAGGGTCAGAAACAGGAAATTAACCGACAGGCCCACGGGGACGCCAGTTCTCTCCAGCAACAACGCTACCAGCCTCAGACACTTGGGTTCTCTTTGGTAAATGGAAGAACACTATGCTTGGAAGCTTCTTCCATCCAGTTTGAGAGTCGCACTTCCACTGCATCTTGGGATACCAAGTGTTGCCATGCCGTCACAATATCCAATTCTTAGGCCTATGACGGCAGAGTGTCTGGCAGTTCTGAAAGAGAACTTAGGAATGCAGGCGTTTTGGCTCCTTCCACCGAGAAACCAGCTCCTCCAGCTCCTCTGTCGTTAGCTATTTCATGTTAGAATATCTCTAGGGGCCCTCTTTTCCTCCTCCACGAGGTAAGACACAAACGGAATTGCCCTAAAGGGAAGAAGCCTTCTGAGTCCGGCAGAGAGGCAGCCTCTCCCACTCAGCATTCCCCCAACGCTGAGCCCCGGGTATGGGACAGAGAGAGGGAGAAAGGCAGCCGTAACCCCGAGCTCTTCCACAATGTAGTATAGGCCTCACCCTCAAGCTCACGTCAATTTCACAGAGAAAACACCAGGCCTCGGTGTGCTTTCCTGTGGCAAGGAAACTTTGCTTTCATTCCTTAGGTGGCACGTTGGCTCAGGACTGCCCTACCCGAAGGACTCACGGTGTGCAGCCCTATTGGTTGAGATCAGCCCCTCTGGCTCTTTCTCGGATGACACCAACTGGGCAAAGAGCCGTTCATATGCTGGGGACCCAGGGAGCTTTCCCTAGTCTACACCAGAACAGCACTCTGAGGGAGAGGAGCTGCTGACGTTTGGTAGCAAAATCTCCTATTCTGAAGAGAAACATTTCGCTGTAAGCGGGTTCCATCAGCCTTGCCATCTTTTCTCAGCTGGCTAGGATGGAGGGCAGGCAGTCAGTTGGCAGACTCACCTGAGGCCCTGCTTGCCAGACTGTCACACAGACCTCCCGCCTGCTTCAGCCCAAAGGGACGGCTTATGGTAAGGTACAAACCCTGTGTTGGAAAGTTCCTGCCTAACCCTCGCACCAGCACAAGCATATTGGTCATTGGTCAAAGACTCTCCCCACAAGTTTAACATGTTTGCTCCCATCTAGCCTCCGAAGCCGAGTTTACCTAGCTAGGAATCTCACTTCAGGAAAGGTACTCAGGCTGCTGGTGACTGCACGTTGTTTCACCAGGCAGCCCAAATCGAGTACACCCACTTGCATTTTCCAGGGGGCAGAGCAAATGGTGTCAACTTACAGGCCTCCAGCCTGGGAGGGGCAACGTACACTTTGTGAATGGGAAAGAAGCCCATGCCTTCAGTGTGAAAGGCCGCTAGGCCTCTTTGCTTTGGCAGCCCAGGGATAGCGTCAGCTCTGAAATGCTTCCAAAGGAGCAGAGTCAGAGAACCTTGGAACCACAGAGCAGGTGCAGCCCAGAACACGGACTGCTCTTGGCCTGAGAACACCCACTGCCCAGCGCCTCTTTGGGGTACACACGTGTAGAGGGAGGGTGTTGAATTCTGCTGCGTCATAACTTCTCCGGGCCACGTAGTGTGAGGGCAAGGAGAGTGGCCCTCCACCTCATCCCAGTTTCATGTGTCAGTTGTCTAAGGCAAACTCCCTGCTTGAATCCCTCCGTGGGCTACGTAGCCTCCAGAGAAAGGTGGATGATTGGGACCCAGGGCTGGTATCTAGGTTAATGTTCTGTGCATCAACTTCGCAGCTGTTCTCTCTAAGCGGGTCCCAAAGGCTTTCTGGAAGAGTTTCCTTAGAGGGTCAGAAACAGGAAATTAACCGACAGGCCCACGGGGACGCCAGTTCTCTCCAGCAACAACGCTACCAGCCTCAGACACTTGGGTTCTCTTTGGTAAATGGAAGAACACTATGCTCGGAAGCTTCTTCCATCCAGTTTGAGAGTCGCACTTCCACTGCATCTTGGGATACCAAGTGTTGCCATGCCGTCACAATATCCAATTCTTAGGCCTATGACGGCAGAGTGTCTGGCAGTTCTGAAAGAGAACTTAGGAATGCAGGCGTTTTGGCTCCTTCCACCGAGAAACCAGCTCCTCCAGCTCCTCTGTCGTTAGCTATTTCATGTTAGAATATCTCTAGGGGCCCTCTTTTCCTCCTCCACGAGGTAAGACACAAACGGAATTGCCCTAAAGGGAAGAAGCCTTCTGAGTCCGGCAGAGAGGCAGCCTCTCCCACTCAGCATTCCCCCAACGCTGAGCCCCGGGTATGGGACAGAGAGAGGGAGAAAGGCAGCCGTAACCCCGAGCTCTTCCACAATGTAGTATAGGCCTCACCCTCAAGCTCACGTCAATTTCACAGAGAAAACACCAGGCCTCGGTGTGCTTTCCTGTGGCAAGGAAACTTTGCTTTCATTCCTTAGGTGGCACGTTGGCTCAGGACTGCCCTACCCGAAGGACTCACGGTGTGCAGCCCTATTGGTTGAGATCAGCCCCTCTGGCTCTTTCTCGGATGACACCAACTGGGCAAAGAGCCGTTCATATGCTGGGGACCCAGGGAGCTTTCCCTAGTCTACACCAGAACAGCACTCTGAGGGAGAGGAGCTGCTGACGTTTGGTAGCAAAATCTCCTATTCTGAAGAGAAACATTTCGCTGTAAGCGGGTTCCATCAGCCTTGCCATCTTTTCTCAGCTGGCTAGGATGGAGGGCAGGCAGTCAGTTGGCAGACTCACCTGAGGCCCTGCTTGCCAGACTGTCACACAGACCTCCCGCCTGCTTCAGCCCAAAGGGACGGCTTATGGTAAGGTACAAACCCTGTGTTGGAAAGTTCCTGCCTAACCCTCGCACCAGCACAAGCATATTGGTCATTGGTCAAAGACTCTCCCCACAAGTTTAACATGTTTGCTCCCATCTAGCCTCCGAAGCCGAGTTTACCTAGCTAGGAATCTCACTTCAGGAAAGGTACTCAGGCTGCTGGTGACTGCACGTTGTTTCACCAGGCAGCCCAAATCGAGTACACCCACTTGCATTTTCCAGGGGGCAGAGCAAATGGTGTCAACTTACAGGCCTCCAGCCTGGGAGGGGCAACGTACACTTTGTGAATGGGAAAGAAGCCCATGCCTTCAGTGTGAAAGGCCGCTAGGCCTCTTTGCTTTGGCAGCCCAGGGATAGCGTCAGCTCTGAAATGCTTCCAAAGGAGCAGAGTCAGAGAACCTTGGAACCACAGAGCAGGTGCAGCCCAGAACACGGACTGCTCTTGGCCTGAGAACACCCACTGCCCAGCGCCTCTTTGGGGTACACACGTGTAGAGGGAGGGTGTTGAATTCTGCTGCGTCATAACTTCTCCGGGCCACGTAGTGTGAGGGCAAGGAGAGTGGCCCTCCACCTCATCCCAGTTTCATGTGTCAGTTGTCTAAGGCAAACTCCCTGCTTGAATCCCTCCGTGGGCTACGTAGCCTCCAGAGAAAGGTGGATGATTGGGACCCAGGGCTGGTATCTAGGTTAATGTTCTGTGCATCAACTTCGCAGCTGTTCTCTCTAAGCGGGTCCCAAAGGCTTTCTGGAAGAGTTTCCTTAGAGGGTCAGAAACAGGAAATTAACCGACAGGCCCACGGGGACGCCAGTTCTCTCCAGCAACAACGCTACCAGCCTCAGACACTTGGGTTCTCTTTGGTAAATGGAAGAACACTATGCTCGGAAGCTTCTTCCATCCAGTTTGAGAGTCGCACTTCCACTGCATCTTGGGATACCAAGTGTTGCCATGCCGTCACAATATCCAATTCTTAGGCCTATGACGGCAGAGTGTCTGGCAGTTCTGAAAGAGAACTTAGGAATGCAGGCGTTTTGGCTCCTTCCACCGAGAAACCAGCTCCTCCAGCTCCTCTGTCGTTAGCTATTTCATGTTAGAATATCTCTAGGGGCCCTCTTTTCCTCCTCCACGAGGTAAGACACAAACGGAATTGCCCTAAAGGGAAGAAGCCTTCTGAGTCCGGCAGAGAGGCAGCCTCTCCCACTCAGCATTCCCCCAACGCTGAGCCCCGGGTATGGGACAGAGAGAGGGAGAAAGGCAGCCGTAACCCCGAGCTCTTCCACAATGTAGTATAGGCCTCACCCTCAAGCTCACGTCAATTTCACAGAGAAAACACCAGGCCTCGGTGTGCTTTCCTGTGGCAAGGAAACTTTGCTTTCATTCCTTAGGTGGCACGTTGGCTCAGGACTGCCCTACCCGAAGGACTCACGGTGTGCAGCCCTATTGGTTGAGATCAGCCCCTCTGGCTCTTTCTCGGATGACACCAACTGGGCAAAGAGCCGTTCATATGCTGGGGACCCAGGGAGCTTTCCCTAGTCTACACCAGAACAGCACTCTGAGGGAGAGGAGCTGCTGACGTGTGGTAGCAAAATCTCCTATTCTGAAGAGAAACATTTCGCTGTAAGCGGGTTCCATCAGCCTTGCCATCTTTTCTCAGCTGGCTAGGATGGAGGGCAGGCAGTCAGTTGGCAGACTCACCTGAGGCCCTGCTTGCCAGACTGTCACACAGACCTCCCGCCTGCTTCAGCCCAAAGGGACGGCTTATGGTAAGGTACAAACCCTGTGTTGGAAAGTTCCTGCCTAACCCTCGCACCAGCACAAGCATATTGGTCATTGGTCAAAGACTCTCCCCACAAGTTTAACATGTTTGCTCCCATCTAGCCTCCGAAGCCGAGTTTACCTAGCTAGGAATCTCACTTCAGGAAAGGTACTCAGGCTGCTGGTGACTGCACGTTGTTTCACCAGGCAGCCCAAATCGAGTACACCCACTTGCATTTTCCAGGGGGCAGAGCAAATGGTGTCAACTTACAGGCCTCCAGCCTGGGAGGGGCAACGTACACTTTGTGAATGGGAAAGAAGCCCATGCCTTCAGTGTGAAAGGCCGCTAGGCCTCTTTGCTTTGGCAGCCCAGGGATAGCGTCAGCTCTGAAATGCTTCCAAAGGAGCAGAGTCAGAGAACCTTGGAACCACAGAGCAGGTGCAGCCCAGAACACGGACTGCTCTTGGCCTGAGAACACCCACTGCCCAGCGCCTCTTTGGGGTACACACGTGTAGAGGGAGGGTGTTGAATTCTGCTGCGTCATAACTTCTCCGGGCCACGTAGTGTGAGGGCAAGGAGAGTGGCCCTCCACCTCATCCCAGTTTCATGTGTCAGTTGTCTAAGGCAAACTCCCTGCTTGAATCCCTCCGTGGGCTACGTAGCCTCCAGAGAAAGGTGGATGATTGGGACCCAGGGCTGGTATCTAGGTTAATGTTCTGTGCATCAACTTCGCAGCTGTTCTCTCTAAGCGGGTCCCAAAGGCTTTCTGGAAGAGTTTCCTTAGAGGGTCAGAAACAGGAAATTAACCGACAGGCCCACGGGGACGCCAGTTCTCTCCAGCAACAACGCTACCAGCCTCAGACACTTGGGTTCTCTTTGGTAAATGGAAGAACACTATGCTCGGAAGCTTCTTCCATCCAGTTTGAGAGTCGCACTTCCACTGCATCTTGGGATACCAAGTGTTGCCATGCCGTCACAATTTCCAATTCTTAGGCCTATGACGGCAGAGTGTCTGGCAGTTCTGAAAGAGAACTTAGGAATGCAGGCGTTTTGGCTCCTTCCACCGAGAAACCAGCTCCTCCAGCTCCTCTGTCGTTAGCTATTTCATGTTAGAATATCTCTAGGGGCCCTCTTTTCCTCCTCCACGAGGTAAGACACAAACGGAATTGCCCTAAAGGGAAGAAGCCTTCTGAGTCCGGCAGAGAGGCAGCCTCTCCCACTCAGCATTCCCCCAACGCTGAGCCCCGGGTATGGGACAGAGAGAGGGAGAAAGGCAGCCGTAACCCCGAGCTCTTCCACAATGTAGTATAGGCCTCACCCTCAAGCTCACGTCAATTTCACAGAGAAAACACCAGGCCTCGGTGTGCTTTCCTGTGGCAAGGAAACTTTGCTTTCATTCCTTAGGTGGCACGTTGGCTCAGGACTGCCCTACCCGAAGGACTCACGGTGTGCAGCCCTACTGGTTGAGATCAGCCCCTCTGGCTCTTTCTCGGATGACACCAACTGGAAAAGAGCCGTTCATATGCTGGGGACCCAGGGAGCTTTCCCTAGTCTACACCAGAACAGCACTCTGAGGGAGAGGAGCTGCTGACGTGTGGTAGCAAAATCTCCTATTCTGAAGAGAAACATTTCGCTGTAAGCGGGTTCCATCAGCCTTGCCATCTTTTCTCAGCTGGCTAGGATGGAGGGCAGGCAGTCAGTTGGCAGACTCACCTGAGGCCCTGCTTGCCAGACTGTGACACAGACCTCCCGCCTGCTTCAGCCCAAAGGGACGGCTTATGGTAAGGTACAAACCCTGTGTTGGAAAGTTCCTGCCTAACCCTCGCACCAGCACAAGCATATTGGTCATTGGTCAAAGACTCTCCCCACAAGTTTAACATGTTTGCTCCCATCTAGCCTCCGAAGCCGAGTTTACCTAGCTAGGAATCTCACTTCAGGAAAGGTACTCAGGCTGCTGGTGACTGCACGTTGTTTCACCAGGCAGCCCAAATCGAGTACACCCACTTGCATTTTCCAGGGGGCAGAGCAAATGGTGTCAACTTACAGGCCTCCAGCCTGGGAGGGGCAACGTACACTTTGTGAATGGGAAAGAAGCCCATGCCTTCAGTGTGAAAGGCCGCTAGGCCTCTTTGCTTTGGCAGCCCAGGGATAGCGTCAGCTCTGAAATGCTTCCAAAGGAGCAGAGTCAGAGAACCTTGGAACCACAGAGCAGGTGCAGCCCAGAACACGGACTGCTCTTGGCCTGAGAACACCCACTGCCCAGCGCCTCTTTGGGGTACACACGTGTAGAGGGAGGGTGTTGAATTCTGCTGCGTCATAACTTCTCCGGGCCACGTAGTGTGAGGGCAAGGAGAGTGGCCCTCCACCTCATCCCAGTTTCATGTGTCAGTTGTCTAAGGCAAACTCCCTGCTTGAATCCCTCCGTGGGCTACGTAGCCTCCAGAGAAAGGTGGATGATTGGGACCCAGGGCTGGTATCTAGGTTAATGTTCTGTGCATCAACTTCGCAGCTGTTCTCTCTAAGCGGGTCCCAAAGG
Organism: Balaenoptera borealis; assembly: GCF_965194805.1. Lineage (NCBI taxonomy): Eukaryota > Metazoa > Chordata > Mammalia > Artiodactyla > Balaenopteridae > Balaenoptera > Balaenoptera borealis. The sequence continues at coordinate 92,995 of NW_028122881.1, read as the reverse complement.
CTTTCTGGAAGAGTTTCCTTAGAGGGTCAGAAAGAGGAAATTAACCGACAGGCCCACGGGGACGCCAGTTCTCTCCAGCAACAACGCTACCAGCCTCAGACACTTGGGTTCTCTTTGGTAAATGGAAGAACACTATGCTTGGAAGCTTCTTCCATCCAGTTTGAGAGTCGCACTTCCACTGCATCTTGGGATACCAAGTGTTGCCATGCCGTCACAATATCCAATTCTTAGGCCTATGACGGCAGAGTGTCTGGCAGTTCTGAAAGAGAACTTAGGAATGCAGGCGTTTTGGCTCCTTCCACCGAGAAACCAGCTCCTCCAGCTCCTCTGTCGTTAGCTATTTCATGTTAGAATATCTCTAGGGGCCCTCTTTTCCTCCTCCACGAGGTAAGACACAAACGGAATTGCCCTAAAGGGAAGAAGCCTTCTGAGTCCGGCAGAGAGGCAGCCTCTCCCACTCAGCATTCCCCCAACGCTGAGCCCCGGGTATGGGACAGAGAGAGGGAGAAAGGCAGCCGTAACCCCGAGCTCTTCCACAATGTAGTATAGGCCTCACCCTCAAGCTCACGTCAATTTCACAGAGAAAACACCAGGCCTCGGTGTGCTTTCCTGTGGCAAGGAAACTTTGCTTTCATTCCTTAGGTGGCACGTTGGCTCAGGACTGCCCTACCCGAAGGACTCACGGTGTGCAGCCCTATTGGTTGAGATCAGCCCCTCTGGCTCTTTCTCGGATGACACCAACTGGAAAAGAGCCGTTCATATGCTGGGGACCCAGGGAGCTTTCCCTAGTCTACACCAGAACAGCACTCTGAGGGAGAGGAGCTGCTGACGTTTGGTAGCAAAATCTCCTATTCTGAAGAGAAACATTTCGCTGTAAGCGGGTTCCATCAGCCTTGCCATCTTTTCTCAGCTGGCTAGGATGGAGGGCAGGCAGTCAGTTGGCAGACTCACCTGAGGCCCTGCTTGCCAGACTGTCACACAGACCTCCCGCCTGCTTCAGCCCAAAGGGACGGCTTATGGTAAGGTACAAACCCTGTGTTGGAAAGTTCCTGCCTAACCCTCGCACCAGCACAAGCATATTGGTCATTGGTCAAAGACTCTCCCCACAAGTTTAACATGTTTGCTCCCATCTAGCCTCCGAAGCCGAGTTTACCTAGCTAGGAATCTCACTTCAGGAAAGGTACTCAGGCTGCTGGTGACTGCACGTTGTTTCACCAGGCAGCCCAAATCGAGTACACCCACTTGCATTTTCCAGGGGGCAGAGCAAATGGTGTCAACTTACAGGCCTCCAGCCTGGGAGGGGCAACGTACACTTTGTGAATGGGAAAGAAGCCCATGCCTTCAGTGTGAAAGGCCGCTAGGCCTCTTTGCTTTGGCAGCCCAGGGATAGCGTCAGCTGTGAAATGCTTCCAAAGGAGCAGAGTCAGAGAACCTTGGAACCACAGAGCAGGTGCAGCCCAGAACACGGACTGCTCTTGGCCTGAGAACACCCACTGCCCAGCGCCTCTTTGGGGTACACACGTGTAGAGGGAGGGTGTTGAATTCTGCTGCGTCATAACTTCTCCGGGCCACGTAGTGTGAGGGCAAGGAGAGTGGCCCTCCACCTCATCCCAGTTTCATGTGTCAGTTGTCTAAGGCAAACTCCCTGCTTGAATCCCTCCGTGGGCTACGTAGCCTCCAGAGAAAGGTGGATGATTGGGACCCAGGGCTGGTATCTAGGTTAATGTTCTGTGCATCAACTTCGCAGCTGTTCTCTCTAAGCGGGTCCCAAAGGCTTTCTGGAAGAGTTTCCTTAGAGGGTCAGAAACAGGAAATTAACCGACAGGCCCACGGGGACGCCAGTTCTCTCCAGCAACAACGCTACCAGCCTCAGACACTTGGGTTCTCTTTGGTAAATGGAAGAACACTATGCTTGGAAGCTTCTTCCATCCAGTTTGAGAGTCGCACTTCCACTGCATCTTGGGATACCAAGTGTTGCCATGCCGTCACAATATCCAGTTCTTAGGCCTATGACGGCAGAGTGTCTGGCAGTTCTGAAAGAGAACTTAGGAATGCAGGCGTTTTGGCTCCTTCCACCGAGAAACCAGCTCCTCCAGCTCCTCTGTCGTTAGCTATTTCATGTTAGAATATCTCTAGGGGCCCTCTTTTCCTCCTCCACGAGGTAAGACACAAACGGAATTGCCCTAAAGGGAAGAAGCCTTCTGAGTCCGGCAGAGAGGCAGCCTCTCCCACTCAGCATTCCCCCAACGCTGAGCCCCGGGTATGGGACAGAGAGAGGGAGAAAGGCAGCCGTAACCCCGAGCTCTTCCACAATGTAGTATAGGCCTCACCCTCAAGCTCACGTCAATTTCACAGAGAAAACACCAGGCCTCGGTGTGCTTTCCTGTGGCAAGGAAACTTTGCTTTCATTCCTTAGGTGGCACGTTGGCTCAGGACTGCCCTACCCGAAGGACTCACGGTGTGCAGCCCTATTGGTTGAGATCAGCCCCTCTGGCTCTTTCTCGGATGACACCAACTGGGCAAAGAGCCGTTCATATGCTGGGGACCCAGGGAGCTTTCCCTAGTCTACACCAGAACAGCACTCTGAGGGAGAGGAGCTGCTGACGTTTGGTAGCAAAATCTCCTATTCTGAAGAGAAACATTTCGCTGTAAGCGGGTTCCATCAGCCTTGCCATCTTTTCTCAGCTGGCTAGGATGGAGGGCAGGCAGTCAGTTGGCAGACTCACCTGAGGCCCTGCTTGCCAGACTGTCACACAGACCTCCCGCCTGCTTCAGCCCAAAGGGACGGCTTATGGTAAGGTACAAACCCTGTGTTGGAAAGTTCCTGCCTAACCCTCGCACCAGCACAAGCATATTGGTCATTGGTCAAAGACTCTCCCCACAAGTTTAACATGTTTGCTCCCATCTAGCCTCCGAAGCCGAGTTTACCTAGCTAGGAATCTCACTTCAGGAAAGGTACTCAGGCTGCTGGTGACTGCACGTTGTTTCACCAGGCAGCCCAAATCGAGTACACCCACTTGCATTTTCCAGGGGGCAGAGCAAATGGTGTCAACTTACAGGCCTCCAGCCTGGGAGGGGCAACGTACACTTTGTGAATGGGAAAGAAGCCCATGCCTTCAGTGTGAAAGGCCGCTAGGCCTCTTTGCTTTGGCAGCCCAGGGATAGCGTCAGCTCTGAAATGCTTCCAAAGGAGCAGAGTCAGAGAACCTTGGAACCACAGAGCAGGTGCAGCCCAGAACACGGACTGCTCTTGGCCTGAGAACACCCACTGCCCAGCGCCTCTTTGGGGTACACATGTGTAGAGGGAGGGTGTTGAATTCTGCTGCGTCATAACTTCTCCGGGCCACGTAGTGTGAGGGCAAGGAGAGTGGCCCTCCACCTCATCCCAGTTTCATGTGTCAGTTGTCTAAGGCAAACTCCCTGCTTGAATCCCTCCGTGGGCTACGTAGCCTCCAGAGAAAGGTGGATGATTGGGACCCAGGGCTGGTATCTAGGTTAATGTTCTGTGCATCAACTTCGCAGCTGTTCTCTCTAAGCGGGTCCCAAAGGCTTTCTGGAAGAGTTTCCTTAGAGGGTCAGAAACAGGAAATTAACCGACAGGCCCACGGGGACGCCAGTTCTCTCCAGCAACAACGCTACCAGCCTCAGACACTTGGGTTCTCTTTGGTAAATGGAAGAACACTATGCTTGGAAGCTTCTTCCATCCAGTTTGAGAGTCGCACTTCCACTGCATCTTGGGATACCAAGTGTTGCCATGCCGTCACAATATCCAATTCTTAGGCCTATGACGGCAGAGTGTCTGGCAGTTCTGAAAGAGAACTTAGGGATGCAGGCGTTTTGGCTCCTTCCACCGAGAAACCAGCTCCTCCAGCTCCTCTGTCGTTAGCTATTTCATGTTAGAATATCTCTAGGGGCCCTCTTTCCCTCCTCCACGAGGTAACACACAAACGGAATTGCCCTAAAGGGAAGAAGCCTTCTGAGTCCGGCAGAGAGGCAGCCTCTCCCACTCAGCATTCCCCCAACGCTGAGCCCCGGGTATGGGACAGAGAGAGGGAGAAAGGCAGCCGTAACCCCGAGCTCTTCCACAATGTAGTATAGGCCTCACCCTCAAGCTCACGTCAATTTCACAGAGAAAACACCAGGCCTCGGTGTGCTTTCCTGTGGCAAGGAAACTTTGCTTTCATTCCTTAGGTGGCACGTTGGCTCAGGACTGCCCTACCCGAAGGACTCACGGTGTGCAGCCCTATTGGTTGAGATCAGCCCCTCTGGCTCTTTCTCGGATGACACCAACTGGGCAAAGAGCCGTTCATATGCTGGGGACCCAGGGAGCTTTCCCTAGTCTACACCAGAACAGCACTCTGAGGGAGAGGAGCTGCTGACGTTTGGTAGCAAAATCTCCTATTCTGAAGAGAAACATTTCGCTGTAAGCGGGTTCCATCAGCCTTGCCATCTTTTCTCAGCTGGCTAGGATGGAGGGCAGGCAGTCAGTTGGCAGACTCACCTGAGGCCCTGCTTGCCAGACTGTCACACAGACCTCCCGCCTGCTTCAGCCCAAAGGGACGGCTTATGGTAAGGTACAAACCCTGTGTTGGAAAGTTCCTGCCTAACCCTCGCACCAGCACAAGCATATTGGTCATTGGTCAAAGACTCTCCCCACAAGTTTAACATGTTTGCTCCCATCTAGCCTCCGAAGCCGAGTTTACCTAGCTAGGAATCTCACTTCAGGAAAGGTACTCAGGCTGCTGGTGACTGCACGTTGTTTCACCAGGCAGCCCAAATCGAGTACACCCACTTGCATTTTCCAGGGGGCAGAGCAAATGGTGTCAACTTACAGGCCTCCAGCCTGGGAGGGGCAACGTACACTTTGTGAATGGGAAAGAAGCCCATGCCTTCAGTGTGAAAGGCCGCTAGGCCTCTTTGCTTTGGCAGCCCAGGGATAGCGTCAGCTGTGAAATGCTTCCAAAGGAGCAGAGTCAGAGAACCTTGGAACCACAGAGCAGGTGCAGCCCAGAACACGGACTACTCTTGGCCTGAGAACACCCACTGCCCAGCGCCTCTTTGGGGTACACACGTGTAGAGGGAGGGTGTTGAATTCTGCTGCGTCATAACTTCTCCGGGCCACGTAGTGTGAGGGCAAGGAGAGTGGCCCTCCACCTCATCCCAGTTTCATGTGTCAGTTGTCTAAGGCAAACTCCCTGCTTGAATCCCTCCGTGGGCTACGTAACCTCCAGAGAAAGGTGGATGATTGGGACCCAGGGCTGGTATCTAGGTTAATGTTCTGTGCATCAACTTCGCAGCTGTTCTCTCTAAGCGGGTCCCAAAGGCTTTCTGGAAGAGTTTCCTTAGAGGGTCAGAAACAGGAAATTAACCGACAGGCCCACGGGGACGCCAGTTCTCTCCAGCAACAACGCTACCAGCCTCAGACACTTGGGTTCTCTTTGGTAAATGGAAGAACACTATGCTTGGAAGCTTCTTCCATCCAGTTTGAGAGTCGCACTTCCACTGCATCTTGGGATACCAAGTGTTGCCATGCCGTCACAATTTCCAATTCTTAGGCCTATGACGGCAGAGTGTCTGGCAGTTCTGAAAGAGAACTTAGGGATGCAGGCGTTTTGGCTCCTTCCACCGAGAAACCAGCTCCTCCAGCTCCTCTGTCGTTAGCTATTTCATGTTAGAATATCTCTAGGGGCCCTCTTTTCCTCCTCCACGAGGTAAGACACAAACGGAATTGCCCTAAAGGGAAGAAGCCTTCTGAGTCCGGCAGAGAGGCAGCCTCTCCCACTCAGCATTCCCCCAACGCTGAGCCCCGGGTATGGGACAGAGAGAGGGAGAAAGGCAGCCGTAACCCCGAGCTCTTCCACAATGTAGTATAGGCCTCACCCTCAAGCTCACGTCAATTTCATAGAGAAAACACCAGGCCTCGGTGTGCTTTCCTGTGGCAAGGAAACTTTGCTTTCATTCCTTAGGTGGCACGTTGGCTCAGGACTGCCCTACCCGAAGGACTCACGGTGTGCAGCCCTACTGGTTGAGATCAGCCCCTCTGGCTCTTTCTCGGATGACACCAACTGGAAAAGAGCCGTTCATATGCTGGGGACCCAGGGAGCTTTCCCTAGTCTACACCAGAACAGCACTCTGAGGGAGAGGAGCTGCTGACGTTTGGTAGCAAAATCTCCTATTCTGAAGAGAAACATTTCGCTGTAAGCGGGTTCCATCAGCCTTGCCATCTTTTCTCAGCTGGCTAGGATGGAGGGCAGGCAGTCAGTTGGCAGACTCACCTGAGGCCCTGCTTGCCAGACTGTGACACAGACCTCCCGCCTGCTTCAGCCCAAAGGGACGGCTTATGGTAAGGTACAAACCCTGTGTTGGAAAGTTCCTGCCTAACCCTCGCACCAGCACAAGCATATTGGTCATTGGTCAAAGACTCTCCCCACAAGTTTAACATGTTTGCTCCCATCTAGCCTCCGAAGCCGAGTTTACCTAGCTAGGAATCTCACTTCAGGAAAGGTACTCAGGCTGCTGGTGACTGCACGTTGTTTCACCAGGCAGCCCAAATCGAGTACACCCACTTGCATTTTCCAGGGGGCAGAGCAAATGGTGTCAACTTACAGGCCTCCAGCCTGGGAGGGGCAACGTACACTTTGTGAATGGGAAAGAAGCCCATGCCTTCAGTGTGAAAGGCCGCTAGGCCTCTTTGCTTTGGCAGCCCAGGGATAGCGTCAGCTCTGAAATGCTTCCAAAGGAGCAGAGTCAGAGAACCTTGGAACCACAGAGCAGGTGCAGCCCAGAACACGGACTGCTCTTGGCCTGAGAACACCCACTGCCCAGCGCCTCTTTGGGGTACACACGTGTAGAGGGAGGGTGTTGAATTCTGCTGCGTCATAACTTCTCCGGGCCACGTAGTGTGAGGGCAAGGAGAGTGGCCCTCCACCTCATCCCAGTTTCATGTGTCAGTTGTCTAAGGCAAACTCCCTGCTTGAATCCCTCCGTGGGCTACGTAGCCTCCAGAGAAAGGTGGATGATTGGGACCCAGGGCTGGTATCTAGGTTAATGTTCTGTGCATCAACTTCGCAGCTGTTCTCTCTAAGCGGGTCCCAAAGGCTTTCTGGAAGAGTTTCCTTAGAGGGTCAGAAACAGGAAATTAACCGACAGGCCCACGGGGACGCCAGTTCTCTCCAGCAACAACGCTACCAGCCTCAGACACTTGGGTTCTCTTTGGTAAATGGAAGAACACTATGCTCGGAAGCTTCTTCCATCCAGTTTGAGAGTCGCACTTCCACTGCATCTTGGGATACCAAGTGTTGCCATGCCGTCACAATTTCCAATTCTTAGGCCTATGACGGCAGAGTGTCTGGCAGTTCTGAAAGAGAACTTAGGAATGCAGGCGTTTTGGCTCCTTCCACCGAGAAACCAGCTCCTCCAGCTCCTCTGTCGTTAGCTATTTCATGTTAGAATATCTCTAGGGGCCCTCTTTTCCTCCTCCACGAGGTAAGACACAAACGGAATTGCCCTAAAGGGAAGAAGCCTTCTGAGTCCGGCAGAGAGGCAGCCTCTCCCACTCAGCATTCCCCCAACGCTGAGCCCCGGGTATGGGACAGAGAGAGGGAGAAAGGCAGCCGTAACCCCGAGCTCTTCCACAATGTAGTATAGGCCTCACCCTCAAGCTCACGTCAATTTCACAGAGAAAACACCAGGCCTCGGTGTGCTTTCCTGTGGCAAGGAAACTTTGCTTTCATTCCTTAGGTGGCACGTTGGCTCAGGACTGCCCTACCCGAAGGACTCACGGTGTGCAGCCCTACTGGTTGAGATCAGCCCCTCTGGCTCTTTCTCGGATGACACCAACTGGAAAAGAGCCGTTCATATGCTGGGGACCCAGGGAGCTTTCCCTAGTCTACACCAGAACAGCACTCTGAGGGAGAGGAGCTGCTGACGTTTGGTAGCAAAATCTCCTATTCTGAAGAGAAACATTTCGCTGTAAGCGGGTTCCATCAGCCTTGCCATCTTTTCTCAGCTGGCTAGGATGGAGGGCAGGCAGTCAGTTGGCAGACTCACCTGAGGCCCTGCTTGCCAGACTGTGACACAGACCTCCCGCCTGCTTCAGCCCAAAGGGACGGCTTATGGTAAGGTACAAACCCTGTGTTGGAAAGTTCCTGCCTAACCCTCGCACCAGCACAAGCATATTGGTCATTGGTCAAAGACTCTCCCCACAAGTTTAACATGTTTGCTCCCATCTAGCCTCCGAAGCCGAGTTTACCTAGCTAGGAATCTCACTTCAGGAAAGGTACTCAGGCTGCTGGTGACTGCACGTTGTTTCACCAGGCAGCCCAAATCGAGTACACCCACTTGCATTTTCCAGGGGGCAGAGCAAATGGTGTCAACTTACAGGCCTCCAGCCTGGGAGGGGCAACGTACACTTTGTGAATGGGAAAGAAGCCCATGCCTTCAGTGTGAAAGGCCGCTAGGCCTCTTTGCTTTGGCAGCCCAGGGATAGCGTCAGCTCTGAAATGCTTCCAAAGGAGCAGAGTCAGAGAACCTTGGAACCACAGAGCAGGTGCAGCCCAGAACACGGACTGCTCTTGGCCTGAGAACACCCACTGCCCAGCGCCTCTTTGGGGTACACACGTGTAGAGGGAGGGTGTTGAATTCTGCTGCGTCATAACTTCTCCGGGCCACGTAGTGTGAGGGCAAGGAGAGTGGCCCTCCACCTCATCCCAGTTTCATGTGTCAGTTGTCTAAGGCAAACTCCCTGCTTGAATCCCTCCGTGGGCTACGTAGCCTCCAGAGAAAGGTGGATGATTGGGACCCAGGGCTGGTATCTAGGTTAATGTTCTGTGCATCAACTTCGCAGCTGTTCTCTCTAAGCGGGTCCCAAAGGCTTTCTGGAAGAGTTTCCTTAGAGGGTCAGAAACAGGAAATTAACCGACAGGCCCACGGGGACGCCAGTTCTCTCCAGCAACAACGCTACCAGCCTCAGACACTTGGGTTCTCTTTGGTAAATGGAAGAACACTATGCTCGGAAGCTTCTTCCATCCAGTTTGAGAGTCGCACTTCCACTGCATCTTGGGATACCAAGTGTTGCCATGCCGTCACAATTTCCAATTCTTAGGCCTATGACGGCAGAGTGTCTGGCAGTTCTGAAAGAGAACTTAGGAATGCAGGCGTTTTGGCTCCTTCCACCGAGAAACCAGCTCCTCCAGCTCCTCTGTCGTTAGCTATTTCATGTTAGAATATCTCTAGGGGCCCTCTTTTCCTCCTCCACGAGGTAAGACACAAACGGAATTGCCCTAAAGGGAAGAAGCCTTCTGAGTCCGGCAGAGAGGCAGCCTCTCCCACTCAGCATTCCCCCAACGCTGAGCCCCGGGTATGGGACAGAGAGAGGGAGAAAGGCAGCCGTAACCCCGAGCTCTTCCACAATGTAGTATAGGCCTCACCCTCAAGCTCACGTCAATTTCACAGAGAAAACACCAGGCCTCGGTGTGCTTTCCTGTGGCAAGGAAACTTTGCTTTCATTCCTTAGGTGGCACGTTGGCTCAGGACTGCCCTACCCGAAGGACTCACGGTGTGCAGCCCTACTGGTTGAGATCAGCCCCTCTGGCTCTTTCTCGGATGACACCAACTGGAAAAGAGCCGTTCATATGCTGGGGACCCAGGGAGCTTTCCCTAGTCTACACCAGAACAGCACTCTGAGGGAGAGGAGCTGCTGACGTTTGGTAGCAAAATCTCCTATTCTGAAGAGAAACATTTCGCTGTAAGCGGGTTCCATCAGCCTTGCCATCTTTTCTCAGCTGGCTAGGATGGAGGGCAGGCAGTCAGTTGGCAGACTCACCTGAGGCCCTGCTTGCCAGACTGTCACACAGACCTCCCGCCTGCTTCAGCCCAAAGGGACGGCTTATGGTAAGGTACAAACCCTGTGTTGGAAAGTTCCTGCCTAACCCTCGCACCAGCACAAGCATATTGGTCATTGGTCAAAGACTCTCCCCACAAGTTTAACATGTTTGCTCCCATCTAGCCTCCGAAGCCGAGTTTACCTAGCTAGGAATCTCACTTCAGGAAAGGTACTCAGGCTGCTGGTGACTGCACGTTGTTTCACCAGGCAGCCCAAATCGAGTACACCCACTTGCATTTTCCAGGGGGCAGAGCAAATGGTGTCAACTTACAGGCCTCCAGCCTGGGAGGGGCAACGTACACTTTGTGAATGGGAAAGAAGCCCATGCCTTCAGTGTGAAAGGCCGCTAGGCCTCTTTGCTTTGGCAGCCCAGGGATAGCGTCAGCTCTGAAATGCTTCCAAAGGAGCAGAGTCAGAGAACCTTGGAACCACAGAGCAGGTGCAGCCCAGAACACGGACTGCTCTTGGCCTGAGAACACCCACTGCCCAGCGCCTCTTTGGGGTACACACGTGTAGAGGGAGGGTGTTGAATTCTGCTGCGTCATAACTTCTCCGGGCCACGTAGTGTGAGGGCAAGGAGAGTGGCCCTCCACCTCATCCCAGTTTCATGTGTCAGTTGTCTAAGGCAAACTCCCTGCTTGAATCCCTCCGTGGGCTACGTAGCCTCCAGAGAAAGGTGGATGATTGGGACCCAGGGCTGGTATCTAGGTTAATGTTCTGTGCATCAACTTCGCAGCTGTTCTCTCTAAGCGGGTCCCAAAGGCTTTCTGGAAGAGTTTCCTTAGAGGGTCAGAAACAGGAAATTAACCGACAGGCCCACGGGGACGCCAGTTCTCTCCAGCAACAACGCTACCAGCCTCAGACACTTGGGTTCTCTTTGGTAAATGGAAGAACACTATGCTCGGAAGCTTCTTCCATCCAGTTTGAGAGTCGCACTTCCACTGCATCTTGGGATACCAAGTGTTGCCATGCCGTCACAATTTCCAATTCTTAGGCCTATGACGGCAGAGTGTCTGGCAGTTCTGAAAGAGAACTTAGGAATGCAGGCGTTTTGGCTCCTTCCACCGAGAAACCAGCTCCTCCAGCTCCTCTGTCGTTAGCTATTTCATGTTAGAATATCTCTAGGGGCCCTCTTTTCCTCCTCCACGAGGTAAGACACAAACGGAATTGCCCTAAAGGGAAGAAGCCTTCTGAGTCCGGCAGAGAGGCAGCCTCTCCCACTCAGCATTCCCCCAACGCTGAGCCCCGGGTATGGGACAGAGAGAGGGAGAAAGGCAGCCGTAACCCCGAGCTCTTCCACAATGTAGTATAGGCCTCACCCTCAAGCTCACGTCAATTTCACAGAGAAAACACCAGGCCTCGGTGTGCTTTCCTGTGGCAAGGAAACTTTGCTTTCATTCCTTAGGTGGCACGTTGGCTCAGGACTGCCCTACCCGAAGGACTCACGGTGTGCAGCCCTATTGGTTGAGATCAGCCCCTCTGGCTCTTTCTCGGATGACACCAACTGGGCAAAGAGCCGTTCATATGCTGGGGACCCAGGGAGCTTTCCTTAGTCTACACCAGAACAGCACTCTGAGGGAGAGGAGCTGCTGACGTTTGGTAGCAAAATCTCCTATTCTGAAGAGAAACATTTCGTTGTAAGCGGGTTCCATCAGCCTTGCCATCTTTTCTCAGCTGGCTAGGATGGAGGGCAGGCAGTCAGTTGGCAGACTCACCTGAGGCCCTGCTTGCCAGACTGTCACACAGACCTCCCGCCTGCTTCAGCCCAAAGGGACGGCTTATGGTAAGGTACAAACCCTGTGTTGGAAAGTTCCTGCCTAACCCTCGCACCAGCACAAGCATATTGGTCATTGGTCAAAGACTCTCCCCACAAGTTTAACATGTTTGCTCCCATCTAGCCTCCGAAGCCGAGTTTACCTAGCTAGGAATCTCACTTCAGGAAAGGTACTCAGGCTGCTGGTGACTGCACGTTGTTTCACCAGGCAGCCCAAATCGAGTACACCCACTTGCATTTTCCAGGGGGCAGAGCAAATGGTGTCAACTTACAGGCCTCCAGCCTGGGAGGGGCAACGTACACTTTGTGAATGGGAAAGAAGCCCATGCCTTCAGTGTGAAAGGCCGCTAGGCCTCTTTGCTTTGGCAGCCCAGGGATAGCGTCAGCTCTGAAATGCTTCCAAAGGAGCAGAGTCAGAGAACCTTGGAACCACAGAGCAGGTGCAGCCCAGAACACGGACTGCTCTTGGCCTGAGAACACCCACTGCCCAGCGCCTCTTTGGGGTACACACGTGTAGAGGGAGGGTGTTGAATTCTGCTGCGTCATAACTTCTCCGGGCCACGTAGTGTGAGGGCAAGGAGAGTGGCCCTCCACCTCATCCCAGTTTCATGTGTCAGTTGTCTAAGGCAAACTCCCTGCTTGAATCCCTCCGTGGGCTACGTAGCCTCCAGAGAAAGGTGGATGATTGGGACCCAGGGCTGGTATCTAGGTTAATGTTCTGTGCATCAACTTCGCAGCTGTTCTCTCTAAGCGGGTCCCAAAGGCTTTCTGGAAGAGTTTCCTTAGAGGGTCAGAAACAGGAAATTAACCGACAGGCCCACGGGGACGCCAGTTCTCTCCAGCAACAACGCTACCAGCCTCAGACACTTGGGTTCTCTTTGGTAAATGGAAGAACACTATGCTTGGAAGCTTCTTCCATCCAGTTTGAGAGTCGCACTTCCACTGCATCTTGGGATACCAAGTGTTGCCATGCCGTCACAATATCCAATTCTTAGGCCTATGACGGCAGAGTGTCTGGCAGTTCTGAAAGAGAACTTAGGAATGCAGGCGTTTTGGCTCCTTCCACCGAGAAACCAGCTCCTCCAGCTCCTCTGTCGTTAGCTATTTCATGTTAGAATATCTCTAGGGGCCCTCTTTTCCTCCTCCACGAGGTAAGACACAAACGGAATTGCCCTAAAGGGAAGAAGCCTTCTGAGTCCGGCAGAGAGGCAGCCTCTCCCACTCAGCATTCCCCCAACGCTGAGCCCCGGGTATGGGACAGAGAGAGGGAGAAAGGCAGCCGTAACCCCGAGCTCTTCCACAATGTAGTATAGGCCTCACCCTCAAGCTCACGTCAATTTCACAGAGAAAACACCAGGCCTCGGTGTGCTTTCCTGTGGCAAGGAAACTTTGCTTTCATTCCTTAGGTGGCACGTTGGCTCAGGACTGCCCTACCCGAAGGACTCACGGTGTGCAGCCCTACTGGTTGAGATCAGCCCCTCTGGCTCTTTCTCGGATGACACCAACTGGAAAAGAGCCGTTCATATGCTGGGGACCCAGGGAGCTTTCCCTAGTCTACACCAGAACAGCACTCTGAGGGAGAGGAGCTGCTGACGTTTGGTAGCAAAATCTCCTATTCTGAAGAGAAACATTTCGCTGTAAGCGGGTTCCATCAGCCTTGCCATCTTTTCTCAGCTGGCTAGGATGGAGGGCAGGCAGTCAGTTGGCAGACTCACCTGAGGCCCTGCTTGCCAGACTGTCACACAGACCTCCCGCCTGCTTCAGCCCAAAGGGACGGCTTATGGTAAGGTACAAACCCTGTGTTGGAAAGTTCCTGCCTAACCCTCGCACCAGCACAAGCATATTGGTCATTGGTCAAAGACTTTCCCCACAAGTTTAACATGTTTGCTCCCATCTAGCCTCCGAAGCCGAGTTTACCTAGCTAGGAATCTCACTTCAGGAAAGGTACTCAGGCTGCTGGTGACTGCACGTTGTTTCACCAGGCAGCCCAAATCGAGTACACCCACTTGCATTTTCCAGGGGGCAGAGCAAATGGTGTCAACTTACAGGCCTCCAGCCTGGGAGGGGCAACGTACACTTTGTGAATGGGAAAGAAGCCCATGCCTTCAGTGTGAAAGGCCGCTAGGCCTCTTTGCTTTGGCAGCCCAGGGATAGCGTCAGCTGTGAAATGCTTCCAAAGGAGCAGAGTCAGAGAACCTTGGAACCACAGAGCAGGTGCAGCCCAGAACACGGACTGCTCTTGGCCTGAGAACACCCACTGCCCAGCGCCTCTTTGGGGTACACACGTGTAGAGGGAGGGTGTTGAATTCTGCTGCGTCATAACTTCTCCGGGCCACGTAGTGTGAGGGCAAGGAGAGTGGCCCTCCACCTCATCCCAGTTTCATGTGTCAGTTGTCTAAGGCAAACTCCCTGCTTGAATCCCTCCGTGGGCTACGTAGCCTCCAGAGAAAGGTGGATGATTGGGACCCAGGGCTGGTATCTAGGTTAATGTTCTGTGCATCAACTTCGCAGCTGTTCTCTCTAAGCGGGTCCCAAAGGCTTTCTGGAAGAGTTTCCTTAGAGGGTCAGAAACAGGAAATTAACCGACAGGCCCACGGGGACGCCAGTTCTCTCCAGCAACAACGCTACCAGCCTCAGACACTTGGGTTCTCTTTGGTAAATGGAAGAACACTATGCTTGGAAGCTTCTTCCATCCAGTTTGAGAGTCGCACTTCCACTGCATCTTGGGATACCAAGTGTTGCCATGCCGTCACAATATCCAATTCTTAGGCCTATGACGGCAGAGTGTCTGGCAGTTCTGAAAGAGAACTTAGGAATGCAGGCGTTTTGGCTCCTTCCACCGAGAAACCAGCTCCTCCAGCTCCTCTGTCGTTAGCTATTTCATGTTAGAATATCTCTAGGGGCCCTCTTTTCCTCCTCCACGAGGTAAGACACAAACGGAATTGCCCTAAAGGGAAGAAGCCTTCTGAGTCCGGCAGAGAGGCAGCCTCTCCCACTCAGCATTCCCCCAACGCTGAGCCCCGGGTATGGGACAGAGAGAGGGAGAAAGGCAGCCGTAACCCCGAGCTCTTCCACAATGTAGTATAGGCCTCACCCTCAAGCTCACGTCAATTTCACAGAGAAAACACCAGGCCTCGGTGTGCTTTCCTGTGGCAAGGAAACTTTGCTTTCATTCCTTAGGTGGCACGTTGGCTCAGGACTGCCCTACCCGAAGGACTCACGGTGTGCAGCCCTACTGGTTGAGATCAGCCCCTCTGGCTCTTTCTCGGATGACACCAACTGGAAAAGAGCCGTTCATATGCTGGGGACCCAGGGAGCTTTCCCTAGTCTACACCAGAACAGCACTCTGAGGGAGAGGAGCTGCTGACGTTTGGTAGCAAAATCTCCTATTCTGAAGAGAAACATTTCGCTGTAAGCGGGTTCCATCAGCCTTGCCATCTTTTCTCAGCTGGCTAGGATGGAGGGCAGGCAGTCAGTTGGCAGACTCACCTGAGGCCCTGCTTGCCAGACTGTGACACAGACCTCCCGCCTGCTTCAGCCCAAAGGGACGGCTTATGGTAAGGTAAAAACCCTGTGTTGGAAAGTTCCTGCCTAACCCTCGCACCAGCACAAGCATATTGGTCATTGGTCAAAGACTTTCCCCACAAGTTTAACATGTTTGCTCCCATCTAGCCTCCGAAGCCGAGTTTACCTAGCTAGGAATCTCACTTCAGGAAAGGTACTCAGGCTGCTGGTGACTGCACGTTGTTTCACCAGGCAGCCCAAATCGAGTACACCCACTTGCATTTTCCAGGGGGCAGAGCAAATGGTGTCAACTTACAGGCCTCCAGCCTGGGAGGGGCAACGTACACTTTGTGAATGGGAAAGAAGCCCATGCCTTCAGTGTGAAAGGCCGCTAGGCCTCTTTGCTTTGGCAGCCCAGGGATAGCGTCAGCTGTGAAATGCTTCCAAAGGAGCAGAGTCAGAGAACCTTGGAACCACAGAGCAGGTGCAGCCCAGAACACGGACTACTCTTGGCCTGAGAACACCCACTGCCCAGCGCCTCTTTGGGGTACACACGTGTAGAGGGAGGGTGTTGAATTCTGCTGCGTCATAACTTCTCCGGGCCACGTAGTGTGAGGGCAAGGAGAGTGGCCCTCCACCTCATCCCAGTTTCATGTGTCAGTTGTCTAAGGCAAACTCCCTGCTTGAATCCCTCCGTGGGCTACGTAGCCTCCAGAGAAAGGTGGATGATTGGGACCCAGGGCTGGTATCTAGGTTAATGTTCTGTGCATCAACTTCGCAGCTGTTCTCTCTAAGCGGGTCCCAAAGGCTTTCTGGAAGAGTTTCCTTAGAGGGTCAGAAACAGGAAATTAACCGACAGGCCCACGGGGACGCCAGTTCTCTCCAGCAACAACGCTACCAGCCTCAGACACTTGGGTTCTCTTTGGTAAATGGAAGAACACTATGCTTGGAAGCTTCTTCCATCCAGTTTGAGAGTCGCACTTCCACTGCATCTTGGGATACCAAGTGTTGCCATGCCGTCACAATTTCCAATTCTTAGGCCTATGACGGCAGAGTGTCTGGCAGTTCTGAAAGAGAACTTAGGGATGCAGGCGTTTTGGCTCCTTCCACCGAGAAACCAGCTCCTCCAGCTCCTCTGTCGTTAGCTATTTCATGTTAGAATATCTCTAGGGGCCCTCTTTTCCTCCTCCACGAGGTAAGACACAAACGGAATTGCCCTAAAGGGAAGAAGCCTTCTGAGTCCGGCAGAGAGGCAGCCTCTCCCACTCAGCATTCCCCCAACGCTGAGCCCCGGGTATGGGACAGAGAGAGGGAGAAAGGCAGCCGTAACCCCGAGCTCTTCCACAATGTAGTATAGGCCTCACCCTCAAGCTCACGTCAATTTCACAGAGAAAACACCAGGCCTCGGTGTGCTTTCCTGTGGCAAGGAAACTTTGCTTTCATTCCTTAGGTGGCACGTTGGCTCAGGACTGCCCTACCCGAAGGACTCACGGTGTGCAGCCCTATTGGTTGAGATCAGCCCCTCTGGCTCTTTCTCGGATGACACCAACTGGGCAAAGAGCCGTTCATATGCTGGGGACCCAGGGAGCTTTCCCTAGTCTACACCAGAACAGCACTCTGAGGGAGAGGAGCTGCTGACGTTTGGTAGCAAAATCTCCTATTCTGAAGAGAAACATTTCGTTGTAAGCGGGTTCCATCAGCCTTGCCATCTTTTCTCAGCTGGCTAGGATGGAGGGCAGGCAGTCAGTTGGCAGACTCACCTGAGGCCCTGCTTGCCAGACTGTGACACAGACCTCCCGCCTGCTTCAGCCCAAAGGGACGGCTTATGGTAAGGTACAAACTCTGTGTTGGAAAGTTCCTGCCTAACCCTCGCACCAGCACAAGCATATTGGTCATTGGTCAAAGACTCTCCCCACAAGTTTAACATGTTTGCTCCCATCTAGCCTCCGAAGCCGAGTTTACCTAGCTAGGAATCTCACTTCAGGAAAGGTACTCAGGCTGCTGGTGACTGCACGTTGTTTCACCAGGCAGCCCAAATCGAGTACACCCACTTGCATTTTCCAGGGGGCAGAGCAAATGGTGTCAACTTACAGGCCTCCAGCCTGGGAGGGGCAACGTACACTTTGTGAATGGGAAAGAAGCCCATGCCTTCAGTGTGAAAGGCCGCTAGGCCTCTTTGCTTTGGCAGCCCAGGGATAGCGTCAGCTGTGAAATGCTTCCAAAGGAGCAGAGTCAGAGAACCTTGGAACCACAGAGCAGGTGCAGCCCAGAACACGGACTGCTCTTGGCCTGAGAACACCCACTGCCCAGCGCCTCTTTGGGGTACACACGTGTAGAGGGAGGGTGTTGAATTCTGCTGCGTCATAACTTCTCCGGGCCACGTAGTGTGAGGGCAAGGAGAGTGGCCCTCCACCTCATCCCAGTTTCATGTGTCAGTTGTCTAAGGCAAACTCCCTGCTTGAATCCCTCCGTGGGCTACGTAGCCTCCAGAGAAAGGTGGATGATTGGGACCCAGGGCTGGTATCTAGGTTAATGTTCTGTGCATCAACTTCGCAGCTGTTCTCTCTAAGCGGGTCCCAAAGGCTTTCTGGAAGAGTTTCCTTAGAGGGTCAGAAACAGGAAATTAACCGACAGGCCCACAGGGACGCCAGTTCTCTCCAGCAACAACGCTACCAGCCTCAGACACTTGGGTTCTCTTTGGTAAATGGAAGAACACTATGCTCGGAAGCTTCTTCCATCCAGTTTGAGAGTCGCGCTTCCACTGCATCTTGGGATACCAAGTGTTGCCATGCCGTCACAATTTCCAATTCTTAGGCCTATGACGGCAGAGTGTCTGGCAGTTCTGAAAGAGAACTTAGGGATGCAGGCGTTTTGGCTCCTTCCACCGAGAAACCAGCTCCTCCAGCTCCTCTGTCGTTAGCTATTTCATGTTAGAATATCTCTAGGGGCCCTCTTTTCCTCCTCCACGAGGTAAGACACAAACGGAATTGCCCTAAAGGGAAGAAGCCTTCTGAGTCCGGCAGAGAGGCAGCCTCTCCCACTCAGCATTCCCCCAACGCTGAGCCCCGGGTATGGGACAGAGAGAGGGAGAAAGGCAGCCGTAACCCCGAGCTCTTCCACAATGTAGTATAGGCCTCACCCTCAAGCTCACGTCAATTTCACAGAGAAAACACCAGGCCTCGGTGTGCTTTCCTGTGGCAAGGAAACTTTGCTTTCATTCCTTAGGTGGCACGTTGGCTCAGGACTGCCCTACCCGAAGGACTCACGGTGTGCAGCCCTATTGGTTGAGATCAGCCCCTCTGGCTCTTTCTCGGATGACACCAACTGGGCAAAGAGCCGTTCATATGCTGGGGACCCAGGGAGCTTTCCTTAGTCTACACCAGAACAGCACTCTGAGGGAGAGGAGCTGCTGACGTTTGGTAGCAAAATCTCCTATTCTGAAGAGAAACATTTCGTTGTAAGCGGGTTCCATCAGCCTTGCCATCTTTTCTCAGCTGGCTAGGATGGAGGGCAGGCAGTCAGTTGGCAGACTCACCTGAGGCCCTGCTTGCCAGACTGTCACACAGACCTCCCGCCTGCTTCAGCCCAAAGGGACGGCTTATGGTAAGGTACAAACCCTGTGTTGGAAAGTTCCTGCCTAACCCTCGCACCAGCACAAGCATATTGGTCATTGGTCAAAGACTCTCCCCACAAGTTTAACATGTTTGCTCCCATCTAGCCTCCGAAGCCGAGTTTACCTAGCTAGGAATCTCACTTCAGGAAAGGTACTCAGGCTGCTGGTGACTGCACGTTGTTTCACCAGGCAGCCCAAATCGAGTACACCCACTTGCATTTTCCAGGGGGCAGAGCAAATGGTGTCAACTTACAGGCCTCCAGCCTGGGAGGGGCAACGTACACTTTGTGAATGGGAAAGAAGCCCATGCCTTCAGTGTGAAAGGCCGCTAGGCCTCTTTGCTTTGGCAGCCCAGGGATAGCGTCAGCTCTGAAATGCTTCCAAAGGAGCAGAGTCAGAGAACCTTGGAACCACAGAGCAGGTGCAGCCCAGAACACGGACTGCTCTTGGCCTGAGAACACCCACTGCCCAGCGCCTCTTTGGGGTACACACGTGTAGAGGGAGGGTGTTGAATTCTGCTGCGTCATAACTTCTCCGGGCCACGTAGTGTGAGGGCAAGGAGAGTGGCCCTCCACCTCATCCCAGTTTCATGTGTCAGTTGTCTAAGGCAAACTCCCTGCTTGAATCCCTCCGTGGGCTACGTAGCCTCCAGAGAAAGGTGGATGATTGGGACCCAGGGCTGGTATCTAGGTTAATGTTCTGTGCATCAACTTCGCAGCTGTTCTCTCTAAGCGGGTCCCAAAGGCTTTCTGGAAGAGTTTCCTTAGAGGGTCAGAAACAGGAAATTAACCGACAGGCCCACGGGGACGCCAGTTCTCTCCAGCAACAACGCTACCAGCCTCAGACACTTGGGTTCTCTTTGGTAAATGGAAGAACACTATGCTTGGAAGCTTCTTCCATCCAGTTTGAGAGTCGCACTTCCACTGCATCTTGGGATACCAAGTGTTGCCATGCCGTCACAATATCCAATTCTTAGGCCTATGACGGCAGAGTGTCTGGCAGTTCTGAAAGAGAACTTAGGAATGCAGGCGTTTTGGCTCCTTCCACCGAGAAACCAGCTCCTCCAGCTCCTCTGTCGTTAGCTATTTCATGTTAGAATATCTCTAGGGGCCCTCTTTTCCTCCTCCACGAGGTAAGACACAAACGGAATTGCCCTAAAGGGAAGAAGCCTTCTGAGTCCGGCAGAGAGGCAGCCTCTCCCACTCAGCATTCCCCCAACGCTGAGCCCCGGGTATGGGACAGAGAGAGGGAGAAAGGCAGCCGTAACCCCGAGCTCTTCCACAATGTAGTATAGGCCTCACCCTCAAGCTCACGTCAATTTCACAGAGAAAACACCAGGCCTCGGTGTGCTTTCCTGTGGCAAGGAAACTTTGCTTTCATTCCTTAGGTGGCACGTTGGCTCAGGACTGCCCTACCCGAAGGACTCACGGTGTGCAGCCCTACTGGTTGAGATCAGCCCCTCTGGCTCTTTCTCGGATGACACCAACTGGAAAAGAGCCGTTCATATGCTGGGGACCCAGGGAGCTTTCCCTAGTCTACACCAGAACAGCACTCTGAGCGAGAGGAGCTGCTGACGTTTCGTAGCAAAATCTCCTATTCTGAAGAGAAACATTTCGCTGTAAGCGGGTTCCATCAGCCTTGCCATCTTTTCTCAGCTGGCTAGGATGGAGGGCAGGCAGTCAGTTGGCAGACTCACCTGAGGCCCTGCTTGCCAGACTGTGACACAGACCTCCCGCCTGCTTCAGCCCAAAGGGACGGCTTATGGTAAGGTAAAAACCCTGTGTTGGAAAGTTCCTGCCTAACCCTCGCACCAGCACAAGCATATTGGTCATTGGTCAAAGACTTTCCCCACAAGTTTAACATGTTTGCTCCCATCTAGCCTCCGAAGCCGAGTTTACCTAGCTAGGAATCTCACTTCAGGAAAGGTACTCAGGCTGCTGGTGACTGCACGTTGTTTCACCAGGCAGCCCAAATCGAGTACACCCACTTGCATTTTCCAGGGGGCAGAGCAAATGGTGTCAACTTACAGGCCTCCAGCCTGGGAGGGGCAACGTACACTTTGTGAATGGGAAAGAAGCCCATGCCTTCAGTGTGAAAGGCCGCTAGGCCTCTTTGCTTTGGCAGCCCAGGGATAGCGTCAGCTGTGAAATGCTTCCAAAGGAGCAGAGTCAGAGAACCTTGGAACCACAGAGCAGGTGCAGCCCAGAACACGGACTGCTCTTGGCCTGAGAACACCCACTGCCCAGCGCCTCTTTGGGGTACACACGTGTAGAGGGAGGGTGTTGAATTCTGCTGCGTCATAACTTCTCCGGGCCACGTAGTGTGAGGGCAAGGAGAGTGGCCCTCCACCTCATCCCAGTTTCATGTGTCAGTTGTCTAAGGCAAACTCCCTGCTTGAATCCCTCCGTGGGCTACGTAGCCTCCAGAGAAAGGTGGATGATTGGGACCCAGGGCTGGTATCTAGGTTAATGTTCTGTGCATCAACTTCGCAGCTGTTCTCTCTAAGCGGGTCCCAAAGGCTTTCTGGAAGAGTTTCCTTAGAGGGTCAGAAACAGGAAATTAACCGACAGGCCCACGGGGACGCCAGTTCTCTCCAGCAACAACGCTACCAGCCTCAGACACTTGGGTTCTCTTTGGTAAATGGAAGAACACTATGCTCGGAAGCTTCTTCCATCCAGTTTGAGAGTCGCACTTCCACTGCATCTTGGGATACCAAGTGTTGCCATGCCGTCACAATTTCCAATTCTTAGGCCTATGACGGCAGAGTGTCTGGCAGTTCTGAAAGAGAACTTAGGAATGCAGGCGTTTTGGCTCCTTCCACCGAGAAACCAGCTCCTCCAGCTCCTCTGTCGTTAGCTATTTCATGTTAGAATATCTCTAGGGGCCCTCTTTTCCTCCTCCACGAGGTAAGACACAAACGGAATTGCCCTAAAGGGAAGAAGCCTTCTGAGTCCGGCAGAGAGGCAGCCTCTCCCACTCAGCATTCCCCCAACGCTGAGCCCCGGGTATGGGACAGAGAGAGGGAGAAAGGCAGCCGTAACCCCGAGCTCTTCCACAATGTAGTATAGGCCTCACCCTCAAGCTCACGTCAATTTCACAGAGAAAACACCAGGCCTCGGTGTGCTTTCCTGTGGCAAGGAAACTTTGCTTTCATTCCTTAGGTGGCACGTTGGCTCAGGACTGCCCTACCCGAAGGACTCACGGTGTGCAGCCCTACTGGTTGAGATCAGCCCCTCTGGCTCTTTCTCGGATGACACCAACTGGAAAAGAGCCGTTCATATGCTGGGGACCCAGGGAGCTTTCCCTAGTCTACACCAGAACAGCACTCTGAGGGAGAGGAGCTGCTGACGTTTGGTAGCAAAATCTCCTATTCTGAAGAGAAACATTTCGCTGTAAGCGGGTTCCATCAGCCTTGCCATCTTTTCTCAGCTGGCTAGGATGGAGGGCAGGCAGTCAGTTGGCAGACTCACCTGAGGCCCTGCTTGCCAGACTGTGACACAGACCTCCCGCCTGCTTCAGCCCAAAGGGACGGCTTATGGTAAGGTAAAAACCCTGTGTTGGAAAGTTCCTGCCTAACCCTCGCACCAGCACAAGCATATTGGTCATTGGTCAAAGACTTTCCCCACAAGTTTAACATGTTTGCTCCCATCTAGCCTCCGAAGCCGAGTTTACCTAGCTAGGAATCTCACTTCAGGAAAGGTACTCAGGCTGCTGGTGACTGCACGTTGTTTCACCAGGCAGCCCAAATCGAGTACACCCACTTGCATTTTCCAGGGGGCAGAGCAAATGGTGTCAACTTACAGGCCTCCAGCCTGGGAGGGGCAACGTACACTTTGTGAATGGGAAAGAAGCCCATGCCTTCAGTGTGAAAGGCCGCTAGGCCTCTTTGCTTTGGCAGCCCAGGGATAGCGTCAGCTGTGAAATGCTTCCAAAGGAGCAGAGTCAGAGAACCTTGGAACCACAGAGCAGGTGCAGCCCAGAACACGGACTGCTCTTGGCCTGAGAACACCCACTGCCCAGCGCCTCTTTGGGGTACACACGTGTAGAGGGAGGGTGTTGAATTCTGCTGCGTCATAACTTCTCCGGGCCACGTAGTGTGAGGGCAAGGAGAGTGGCCCTCCACCTCATCCCAGTTTCATGTGTCAGTTGTCTAAGGCAAACTCCCTGCTTGAATCCCTCCGTGGGCTACGTAGCCTCCAGAGAAAGGTGGATGATTGGGACCCAGGGCTGGTATCTAGGTTAATGTTCTGTGCATCAACTTCGCAGCTGTTCTCTCTAAGCGGGTCCCAAAGGCTTTCTGGAAGAGTTTCCTTAGAGGGTCAGAAACAGGAAATTAACCGACAGGCCCACGGGGACGCCAGTTCTCTCCAGCAACAACGCTACCAGCCTCAGACACTTGGGTTCTCTTTGGTAAATGGAAGAACACTATGCTCGGAAGCTTCTTCCATCCAGTTTGAGAGTCGCACTTCCACTGCATCTTGGGATACCAAGTGTTGCCATGCCGTCACAATATCCAATTCTTAGGCCTATGACGGCAGAGTGTCTGGCAGTTCTGAAAGAGAACTTAGGAATGCAGGCGTTTTGGCTCCTTCCACCGAGAAACCAGCTCCTCCAGCTCCTCTGTCGTTAGCTATTTCATGTTAGAATATCTCTAGGGGCCCTCTTTTCCTCCTCCACGAGGTAAGACACAAACGGAATTGCCCTAAAGGGAAGAAGCCTTCTGAGTCCGGCAGAGAGGCAGCCTCTCCCACTCAGCATTCCCCCAACGCTGAGCCCCGGGTATGGGACAGAGAGAGGGAGAAAGGCAGCCGTAACCCCGAGCTCTTCCACAATGTAGTATAGGCCTCACCCTCAAGCTCACGTCAATTTCACAGAGAAAACACCAGGCCTCGGTGTGCTTTCCTGTGGCAAGGAAACTTTGCTTTCATTCCTTAGGTGGCACGTTGGCTCAGGACTGCCCTACCCGAAGGACTCACGGTGTGCAGCCCTACTGGTTGAGATCAGCCCCTCTGGCTCTTTCTCGGATGACACCAACTGGAAAAGAGCCGTTCATATGCTGGGGACCCAGGGAGCTTTCCCTAGTCTACACCAGAACAGCACTCTGAGCGAGAGGAGCTGCTGACGTTTCGTAGCAAAATCTCCTATTCTGAAGAGAAACATTTCGCTGTAAGCGGGTTCCATCAGCCTTGCCATCTTTTCTCAGCTGGCTAGGATGGAGGGCAGGCAGTCAGTTGGCAGACTCACCTGAGGCCCTGCTTGCCAGACTGTGACACAGACCTCCCGCCTGCTTCAGCCCAAAGGGACGGCTTATGGTAAGGTAAAAACCCTGTGTTGGAAAGTTCCTGCCTAACCCTCGCACCAGCACAAGCATATTGGTCATTGGTCAAAGACTCTCCCCACAAGTTTAACATGTTTGCTCCCATCTAGCCTCCGAAGCCGAGTTTACCTAGCTAGGAATCTCACTTCAGGAAAGGTACTCAGGCTGCTGGTGACTGCACGTTGTTTCACCAGGCAGCCCAAATCGAGTACACCCACTTGCATTTTCCAGGGGGCAGAGCAAATGGTGTCAACTTACAGGCCTCCAGCCTGGGAGGGGCAACGTACACTTTGTGAATGGGAAAGAAGCCCATGCCTTCAGTGTGAAAGGCCGCTAGGCCTCTTTGCTTTGGCAGCCCAGGGATAGCGTCAGCTGTGAAATGCTTCCAAAGGAGCAGAGTCAGAGAACCTTGGAACCACAGAGCAGGTGCAGCCCAGAACACGGACTGCTCTTGGCCTGAGAACACCCACTGCCCAGCGCCTCTTTGGGGTACACACGTGTAGAGGGAGGGTGTTGAATTCTGCTGCGTCATAACTTCTCCGGGCCACGTAGTGTGAGGGCAAGGAGAGTGGCCCTCCACCTCATCCCAGTTTCATGTGTCAGTTGTCTAAGGCAAACTCCCTGCTTGAATCCCTCCGTGGGCTACGTAGCCTCCAGAGAAAGGTGGATGATTGGGACCCAGGGCTGGTATCTAGGTTAATGTTCTGTGCATCAACTTCGCAGCTGTTCTCTCTAAGCGGGTCCCAAAGGCTTTCTGGAAGAGTTTCCTTAGAGGGTCAGAAACAGGAAATTAACCGACAGGCCCACGGGGACGCCAGTTCTCTCCAGCAACAACGCTACCAGCCTCAGACACTTGGGTTCTCTTTGGTAAATGGAAGAACACTATGCTCGGAAGCTTCTTCCATCCAGTTTGAGAGTCGCACTTCCACTGCATCTTGGGATACCAAGTGTTGCCATGCCGTCACAATTTCCAATTCTTAGGCCTATGACGGCAGAGTGTCTGGCAGTTCTGAAAGAGAACTTAGGAATGCAGGCGTTTTGGCTCCTTCCACCGAGAAACCAGCTCCTCCAGCTCCTCTGTCGTTAGCTATTTCATGTTAGAATATCTCTAGGGGCCCTCTTTTCCTCCTCCACGAGGTAAGACACAAACGGAATTGCCCTAAAGGGAAGAAGCCTTCTGAGTCCGGCAGAGAGGCAGCCTCTCCCACTCAGCATTCCCCCAACGCTGAGCCCCGGGTATGGGACAGAGAGAGGGAGAAAGGCAGCCGTAACCCCGAGCTCTTCCACAATGTAGTATAGGCCTCACCCTCAAGCTCACGTCAATTTCACAGAGAAAACACCAGGCCTCGGTGTGCTTTCCTGTGGCAAGGAAACTTTGCTTTCATTCCTTAGGTGGCACGTTGGCTCAGGACTGCCCTACCCGAAGGACTCACGGTGTGCAGCCCTATTGGTTGAGATCAGCCCCTCTGGCTCTTTCTCGGATGACACCAACTGGGCAAAGAGCCGTTCATATGCTGGGGACCCAGGGAGCTTTCCTTAGTCTACACCAGAACAGCACTCTGAGGGAGAGGAGCTGCTGACGTTTGGTAGCAAAATCTCCTATTCTGAAGAGAAACATTTCGTTGTAAGCGGGTTCCATCAGCCTTGCCATCTTTTCTCAGCTGGCTAGGATGGAGGGCAGGCAGTCAGTTGGCAGACTCACCTGAGGCCCTGCTTGCCAGACTGTCACACAGACCTCCCGCCTGCTTCAGCCCAAAGGGACGGCTTATGGTAAGGTACAAACCCTGTGTTGGAAAGTTCCTGCCTAACCCTCGCACCAGCACAAGCATATTGGTCATTGGTCAAAGACTCTCCCCACAAGTTTAACATGTTTGCTCCCATCTAGCCTCCGAAGCCGAGTTTACCTAGCTAGGAATCTCACTTCAGGAAAGGTACTCAGGCTGCTGGTGACTGCACGTTGTTTCACCAGGCAGCCCAAATCGAGTACACCCACTTGCATTTTCCAGGGGGCAGAGCAAATGGTGTCAACTTACAGGCCTCCAGCCTGGGAGGGGCAACGTACACTTTGTGAATGGGAAAGAAGCCCATGCCTTCAGTGTGAAAGGCCGCTAGGCCTCTTTGCTTTGGCAGCCCAGGGATAGCGTCAGCTGTGAAATGCTTCCAAAGGAGCAGAGTCAGAGAACCTTGGAACCACAGAGCAGGTGCAGCCCAGAACACGGACTGCTCTTGGCCTGAGAACACCCACTGCCCAGCGCCTCTTTGGGGTACACACGTGTAGAGGGAGGGTGTTGAATTCTGCTGCGTCATAACTTCTCCGGGCCACGTAGTGTGAGGGCAAGGAGAGTGGCCCTCCACCTCATCCCAGTTTCATGTGTCAGTTGTCTAAGGCAAACTCCCTGCTTGAATCCCTCCGTGGGCTACGTAGCCTCCAGAGAAAGGTGGATGATTGGGACCCAGGGCTGGTATCTAGGTTAATGTTCTGTGCATCAACTTCGCAGCTGTTCTCTCTAAGCGGGTCCCAAAGGCTTTCTGGAAGAGTTTCCTTAGAGGGTCAGAAACAGGAAATTAACCGACAGGCCCACGGGGACGCCAGTTCTCTCCAGCAACAACGCTACCAGCCTCAGACACTTGGGTTCTCTTTGGTAAATGGAAGAACACTATGCTTGGAAGCTTCTTCCATCCAGTTTGAGAGTCGCACTTCCACTGCATCTTGGGATACCAAGTGTTGCCATGCCGTCACAATATCCAATTCTTAGGCCTATGACGGCAGAGTGTCTGGCAGTTCTGAAAGAGAACTTAGGAATGCAGGCGTTTTGGCTCCTTCCACCGAGAAACCAGCTCCTCCAGCTCCTCTGTCGTTAGCTATTTCATGTTAGAATATCTCTAGGGGCCCTCTTTTCCTCCTCCACGAGGTAAGACACAAACGGAATTGCCCTAAAGGGAAGAAGCCTTCTGAGTCCGGCAGAGAGGCAGCCTCTCCCACTCAGCATTCCCCCAACGCTGAGCCCCGGGTATGGGACAGAGAGAGGGAGAAAGGCAGCCGTAACCCCGAGCTCTTCCACAATGTAGTATAGGCCTCACCCTCAAGCTCACGTCAATTTCACAGAGAAAACACCAGGCCTCGGTGTGCTTTCCTGTGGCAAGGAAACTTTGCTTTCATTCCTTAGGTGGCACGTTGGCTCAGGACTGCCCTACCCGAAGGACTCACGGTGTGCAGCCCTACTGGTTGAGATCAGCCCCTCTGGCTCTTTCTCGGATGACACCAACTGGAAAAGAGCCGTTCATATGCTGGGGACCCAGGGAGCTTTCCCTAGTCTACACCAGAACAGCACTCTGAGCGAGAGGAGCTGCTGACGTTTCGTAGCAAAATCTCCTATTCTGAAGAGAAACATTTCGCTGTAAGCGGGTTCCATCAGCCTTGCCATCTTTTCTCAGCTGGCTAGGATGGAGGGCAGGCAGTCAGTTGGCAGACTCACCTGAGGCCCTGCTTGCCAGACTGTGACACAGACCTCCCGCCTGCTTCAGCCCAAAGGGACGGCTTATGGTAAGGTAAAAACCCTGTGTTGGAAAGTTCCTGCCTAACCCTCGCACCAGCACAAGCATATTGGTCATTGGTCAAAGACTTTCCCCACAAGTTTAACATGTTTGCTCCCATCTAGCCTCCGAAGCCGAGTTTACCTAGCTAGGAATCTCACTTCAGGAAAGGTACTCAGGCTGCTGGTGACTGCACGTTGTTTCACCAGGCAGCCCAAATCGAGTACACCCACTTGCATTTTCCAGGGGGCAGAGCAAATGGTGTCAACTTACAGGCCTCCAGCCTGGGAGGGGCAACGTACACTTTGTGAATGGGAAAGAAGCCCATGCCTTCAGTGTGAAAGGCCGCTAGGCCTCTTTGCTTTGGCAGCCCAGGGATAGCGTCAGCTGTGAAATGCTTCCAAAGGAGCAGAGTCAGAGAACCTTGGAACCACAGAGCAGGTGCAGCCCAGAACACGGACTGCTCTTGGCCTGAGAACACCCACTGCCCAGCGCCTCTTTGGGGTACACACGTGTAGAGGGAGGGTGTTGAATTCTGCTGCGTCATAACTTCTCCGGGCCACGTAGTGTGAGGGCAAGGAGAGTGGCCCTCCACCTCATCCCAGTTTCATGTGTCAGTTGTCTAAGGCAAACTCCCTGCTTGAATCCCTCCGTGGGCTACGTAGCCTCCAGAGAAAGGTGGATGATTGGGACCCAGGGCTGGTATCTAGGTTAATGTTCTGTGCATCAACTTCGCAGCTGTTCTCTCTAAGCGGGTCCCAAAGGCTTTCTGGAAGAGTTTCCTTAGAGGGTCAGAAACAGGAAATTAACCGACAGGCCCACGGGGACGCCAGTTCTCTCCAGCAACAACGCTACCAGCCTCAGACACTTGGGTTCTCTTTGGTAAATGGAAGAACACTATGCTCGGAAGCTTCTTCCATCCAGTTTGAGAGTCGCACTTCCACTGCATCTTGGGATACCAAGTGTTGCCATGCCGTCACAATTTCCAATTCTTAGGCCTATGACGGCAGAGTGTCTGGCAGTTCTGAAAGAGAACTTAGGAATGCAGGCGTTTTGGCTCCTTCCACCGAGAAACCAGCTCCTCCAGCTCCTCTGTCGTTAGCTATTTCATGTTAGAATATCTCTAGGGGCCCTCTTTTCCTCCTCCACGAGGTAAGACACAAACGGAATTGCCCTAAAGGGAAGAAGCCTTCTGAGTCCGGCAGAGAGGCAGCCTCTCCCACTCAGCATTCCCCCAACGCTGAGCCCCGGGTATGGGACAGAGAGAGGGAGAAAGGCAGCCGTAACCCCGAGCTCTTCCACAATGTAGTATAGGCCTCACCCTCAAGCTCACGTCAATTTCACAGAGAAAACACCAGGCCTCGGTGTGCTTTCCTGTGGCAAGGAAACTTTGCTTTCATTCCTTAGGTGGCACGTTGGCTCAGGACTGCCCTACCCGAAGGACTCACGGTGTGCAGCCCTACTGGTTGAGATCAGCCCCTCTGGCTCTTTCTCGGATGACACCAACTGGAAAAGAGCCGTTCATATGCTGGGGACCCAGGGAGCTTTCCCTAGTCTACACCAGAACAGCACTCTGAGGGAGAGGAGCTGCTGACGTTTGGTAGCAAAATCTCCTATTCTGAAGAGAAACATTTCGCTGTAAGCGGGTTCCATCAGCCTTGCCATCTTTTCTCAGCTGGCTAGGATGGAGGGCAGGCAGTCAGTTGGCAGACTCACCTGAGGCCCTGCTTGCCAGACTGTGACACAGACCTCCCGCCTGCTTCAGCCCAAAGGGACGGCTTATGGTAAGGTAAAAACCCTGTGTTGGAAAGTTCCTGCCTAACCCTCGCACCAGCACAAGCATATTGGTCATTGGTCAAAGACTTTCCCCACAAGTTTAACATGTTTGCTCCCATCTAGCCTCCGAAGCCGAGTTTACCTAGCTAGGAATCTCACTTCAGGAAAGGTACTCAGGCTGCTGGTGACTGCACGTTGTTTCACCAGGCAGCCCAAATCGAGTACACCCACTTGCATTTTCCAGGGGGCAGAGCAAATGGTGTCAACTTACAGGCCTCCAGCCTGGGAGGGGCAACGTACACTTTGTGAATGGGAAAGAAGCCCATGCCTTCAGTGTGAAAGGCCGCTAGGCCTCTTTGCTTTGGCAGCCCAGGGATAGCGTCAGCTGTGAAATGCTTCCAAAGGAGCAGAGTCAGAGAACCTTGGAACCACAGAGCAGGTGCAGCCCAGAACACGGACTGCTCTTGGCCTGAGAACACCCACTGCCCAGCGCCTCTTTGGGGTACACACGTGTAGAGGGAGGGTGTTGAATTCTGCTGCGTCATAACTTCTCCGGGCCACGTAGTGTGAGGGCAAGGAGAGTGGCCCTCCACCTCATCCCAGTTTCATGTGTCAGTTGTCTAAGGCAAACTCCCTGCTTGAATCCCTCCGTGGGCTACGTAGCCTCCAGAGAAAGGTGGATGATTGGGACCCAGGGCTGGTATCTAGGTTAATGTTCTGTGCATCAACTTCGCAGCTGTTCTCTCTAAGCGGGTCCCAAAGGCTTTCTGGAAGAGTTTCCTTAGAGGGTCAGAAACAGGAAATTAACCGACAGGCCCACGGGGACGCCAGTTCTCTCCAGCAACAACGCTACCAGCCTCAGACACTTGGGTTCTCTTTGGTAAATGGAAGAACACTATGCTTGGAAGCTTCTTCCATCCAGTTTGAGAGTCGCACTTCCACTGCATCTTGGGATACCAAGTGTTGCCATGCCGTCACAATATCCAATTCTTAGGCCTATGACGGCAGAGTGTCTGGCAGTTCTGAAAGAGAACTTAGGAATGCAGGCGTTTTGGCTCCTTCCACCGAGAAACCAGCTCCTCCAGCTCCTCTGTCGTTAGCTATTTCATGTTAGAATATCTCTAGGGGCCCTCTTTTCCTCCTCCACGAGGTAAGACACAAACGGAATTGCCCTAAAGGGAAGAAGCCTTCTGAGTCCGGCAGAGAGGCAGCCTCTCCCACTCAGCATTCCCCCAACGCTGAGCCCCGGGTATGGGACAGAGAGAGGGAGAAAGGCAGCCGTAACCCCGAGCTCTTCCACAATGTAGTATAGGCCTCACCCTCAAGCTCACGTCAATTTCACAGAGAAAACACCAGGCCTCGGTGTGCTTTCCTGTGGCAAGGAAACTTTGCTTTCATTCCTTAGGTGGCACGTTGGCTCAGGACTGCCCTACCCGAAGGACTCACGGTGTGCAGCCCTACTGGTTGAGATCAGCCCCTCTGGCTCTTTCTCGGATGACACCAACTGGAAAAGAGCCGTTCATATGCTGGGGACCCAGGGAGCTTTCCCTAGTCTACACCAGAACAGCACTCTGAGCGAGAGGAGCTGCTGACGTTTCGTAGCAAAATCTCCTATTCTGAAGAGAAACATTTCGCTGTAAGCGGGTTCCATCAGCCTTGCCATCTTTTCTCAGCTGGCTAGGATGGAGGGCAGGCAGTCAGTTGGCAGACTCACCTGAGGCCCTGCTTGCCAGACTGTGACACAGACCTCCCGCCTGCTTCAGCCCAAAGGGACGGCTTATGGTAAGGTAAAAACCCTGTGTTGGAAAGTTCCTGCCTAACCCTCGCACCAGCACAAGCATATTGGTCATTGGTCAAAGACTTTCCCCACAAGTTTAACATGTTTGCTCCCATCTAGCCTCCGAAGCCGAGTTTACCTAGCTAGGAATCTCACTTCAGGAAAGGTACTCAGGCTGCTGGTGACTGCACGTTGTTTCACCAGGCAGCCCAAATCGAGTACACCCACTTGCATTTTCCAGGGGGCAGAGCAAATGGTGTCAACTTACAGGCCTCCAGCCTGGGAGGGGCAACGTACACTTTGTGAATGGGAAAGAAGCCCATGCCTTCAGTGTGAAAGGCCGCTAGGCCTCTTTGCTTTGGCAGCCCAGGGATAGCGTCAGCTGTGAAATGCTTCCAAAGGAGCAGAGTCAGAGAACCTTGGAACCACAGAGCAGGTGCAGCCCAGAACACGGACTGCTCTTGGCCTGAGAACACCCACTGCCCAGCGCCTCTTTGGGGTACACACGTGTAGAGGGAGGGTGTTGAATTCTGCTGCGTCATAACTTCTCCGGGCCACGTAGTGTGAGGGCAAGGAGAGTGGCCCTCCACCTCATCCCAGTTTCATGTGTCAGTTGTCTAAGGCAAACTCCCTGCTTGAATCCCTCCGTGGGCTACGTAGCCTCCAGAGAAAGGTGGATGATTGGGACCCAGGGCTGGTATCTAGGTTAATGTTCTGTGCATCAACTTCGCAGCTGTTCTCTCTAAGCGGGTCCCAAAGGCTTTCTGGAAGAGTTTCCTTAGAGGGTCAGAAACAGGAAATTAACCGACAGGCCCACGGGGACGCCAGTTCTCTCCAGCAACAACGCTACCAGCCTCAGACACTTGGGTTCTCTTTGGTAAATGGAAGAACACTATGCTCGGAAGCTTCTTCCATCCAGTTTGAGAGTCGCACTTCCACTGCATCTTGGGATACCAAGTGTTGCCATGCCGTCACAATTTCCAATTCTTAGGCCTATGACGGCAGAGTGTCTGGCAGTTCTGAAAGAGAACTTAGGAATGCAGGCGTTTTGGCTCCTTCCACCGAGAAACCAGCTCCTCCAGCTCCTCTGTCGTTAGCTATTTCATGTTAGAATATCTCTAGGGGCCCTCTTTTCCTCCTCCACGAGGTAAGACACAAACGGAATTGCCCTAAAGGGAAGAAGCCTTCTGAGTCCGGCAGAGAGGCAGCCTCTCCCACTCAGCATTCCCCCAACGCTGAGCCCCGGGTATGGGACAGAGAGAGGGAGAAAGGCAGCCGTAACCCCGAGCTCTTCCACAATGTAGTATAGGCCTCACCCTCAAGCTCACGTCAATTTCACAGAGAAAACACCAGGCCTCGGTGTGCTTTCCTGTGGCAAGGAAACTTTGCTTTCATTCCTTAGGTGGCACGTTGGCTCAGGACTGCCCTACCCGAAGGACTCACGGTGTGCAGCCCTACTGGTTGAGATCAGCCCCTCTGGCTCTTTCTCGGATGACACCAACTGGAAAAGAGCCGTTCATATGCTGGGGACCCAGGGAGCTTTCCCTAGTCTACACCAGAACAGCACTCTGAGGGAGAGGAGCTGCTGACGTTTGGTAGCAAAATCTCCTATTCTGAAGAGAAACATTTCGCTGTAAGCGGGTTCCATCAGCCTTGCCATCTTTTCTCAGCTGGCTAGGATGGAGGGCAGGCAGTCAGTTGGCAGACTCACCTGAGGCCCTGCTTGCCAGACTGTGACACAGACCTCCCGCCTGCTTCAGCCCAAAGGGACGGCTTATGGTAAGGTAAAAACCCTGTGTTGGAAAGTTCCTGCCTAACCCTCGCACCAGCACAAGCATATTGGTCATTGGTCAAAGACTTTCCCCACAAGTTTAACATGTTTGCTCCCATCTAGCCTCCGAAGCCGAGTTTACCTAGCTAGGAATCTCACTTCAGGAAAGGTACTCAGGCTGCTGGTGACTGCACGTTGTTTCACCAGGCAGCCCAAATCGAGTACACCCACTTGCATTTTCCAGGGGGCAGAGCAAATGGTGTCAACTTACAGGCCTCCAGCCTGGGAGGGGCAACGTACACTTTGTGAATGGGAAAGAAGCCCATGCCTTCAGTGTGAAAGGCCGCTAGGCCTCTTTGCTTTGGCAGCCCAGGGATAGCGTCAGCTGTGAAATGCTTCCAAAGGAGCAGAGTCAGAGAACCTTGGAACCACAGAGCAGGTGCAGCCCAGAACACGGACTGCTCTTGGCCTGAGAACACCCACTGCCCAGCGCCTCTTTGGGGTACACACGTGTAGAGGGAGGGTGTTGAATTCTGCTGCGTCATAACTTCTCCGGGCCACGTAGTGTGAGGGCAAGGAGAGTGGCCCTCCACCTCATCCCAGTTTCATGTGTCAGTTGTCTAAGGCAAACTCCCTGCTTGAATCCCTCCGTGGGCTACGTAGCCTCCAGAGAAAGGTGGATGATTGGGACCCAGGGCTGGTATCTAGGTTAATGTTCTGTGCATCAACTTCGCAGCTGTTCTCTCTAAGCGGGTCCCAAAGGCTTTCTGGAAGAGTTTCCTTAGAGGGTCAGAAACAGGAAATTAACCGACAGGCCCACGGGGACGCCAGTTCTCTCCAGCAACAACGCTACCAGCCTCAGACACTTGGGTTCTCTTTGGTAAATGGAAGAACACTATGCTCGGAAGCTTCTTCCATCCAGTTTGAGAGTCGCACTTCCACTGCATCTTGGGATACCAAGTGTTGCCATGCCGTCACAATTTCCAATTCTTAGGCCTATGACGGCAGAGTGTCTGGCAGTTCTGAAAGAGAACTTAGGAATGCAGGCGTTTTGGCTCCTTCCACCGAGAAACCAGCTCCTCCAGCTCCTCTGTCGTTAGCTATTTCATGTTAGAATATCTCTAGGGGCCCTCTTTTCCTCCTCCACGAGGTAAGACACAAACGGAATTGCCCTAAAGGGAAGAAGCCTTCTGAGTCCGGCAGAGAGGCAGCCTCTCCCACTCAGCATTCCCCCAACGCTGAGCCCCGGGTATGGGACAGAGAGAGGGAGAAAGGCAGCCGTAACCCCGAGCTCTTCCACAATGTAGTATAGGCCTCACCCTCAAGCTCACGTCAATTTCACAGAGAAAACACCAGGCCTCGGTGTGCTTTCCTGTGGCAAGGAAACTTTGCTTTCATTCCTTAGGTGGCACGTTGGCTCAGGACTGCCCTACCCGAAGGACTCACGGTGTGCAGCCCTACTGGTTGAGATCAGCCCCTCTGGCTCTTTCTCGGATGACACCAACTGGAAAAGAGCCGTTCATATGCTGGGGACCCAGGGAGCTTTCCCTAGTCTACACCAGAACAGCACTCTGAGGGAGAGGAGCTGCTGACGTTTGGTAGCAAAATCTCCTATTCTGAAGAGAAACATTTCGCTGTAAGCGGGTTCCATCAGCCTTGCCATCTTTTCTCAGCTGGCTAGGATGGAGGGCAGGCAGTCAGTTGGCAGACTCACCTGAGGCCCTGCTTGCCAGACTGTGACACAGACCTCCCGCCTGCTTCAGCCCAAAGGGACGGCTTATGGTAAGGTACAAACCCTGTGTTGGAAAGTTCCTGCCTAACCCTCGCACCAGCACAAGCATATTGGTCATTGGTCAAAGACTCTCCCCACAAGTTTAACATGTTTGCTCCCATCTAGCCTCCGAAGCCGAGTTTACCTAGCTAGGAATCTCACTTCAGGAAAGGTACTCAGGCTGCTGGTGACTGCACGTTGTTTCACCAGGCAGCCCAAATCGAGTACACCCACTTGCATTTTCCAGGGGGCAGAGCAAATGGTGTCAACTTACAGGCCTCCAGCCTGGGAGGGGCAACGTACACTTTGTGAATGGGAAAGAAGCCCATGCCTTCAGTGTGAAAGGCCGCTAGGCCTCTTTGCTTTGGCAGCCCAGGGATAGCGTCAGCTGTGAAATGCTTCCAAAGGAGCAGAGTCAGAGAACCTTGGAACCACAGAGCAGGTGCAGCCCAGAACACGGACTGCTCTTGGCCTGAGAACACCCACTGCCCAGCGCCTCTTTGGGGTACACACGTGTAGAGGGAGGGTGTTGAATTCTGCTGCGTCATAACTTCTCCGGGCCACGTAGTGTGAGGGCAAGGAGAGTGGCCCTCCACCTCATCCCAGTTTCATGTGTCAGTTGTCTAAGGCAAACTCCCTGCTTGAATCCCTCCGTGGGCTACGTAGCCTCCAGAGAAAGGTGGATGATTGGGACCCAGGGCTGGTATCTAGGTTAATGTTCTGTGCATCAACTTCGCAGCTGTTCTCTCTAAGCGGGTCCCAAAGGCTTTCTGGAAGAGTTTCCTTAGAGGGTCAGAAACAGGAAATTAACCGACAGGCCCACGGGGACGCCAGTTCTCTCCAGCAACAACGCTACCAGCCTCAGACACTTGGGTTCTCTTTGGTAAATGGAAGAACACTATGCTCGGAAGCTTCTTCCATCCAGTTTGAGAGTCGCACTTCCACTGCATCTTGGGATACCAAGTGTTGCCATGCCGTCACAATTTCCAATTCTTAGGCCTATGACGGCAGAGTGTCTGGCAGTTCTGAAAGAGAACTTAGGAATGCAGGCGTTTTGGCTCCTTCCACCGAGAAACCAGCTCCTCCAGCTCCTCTGTCGTTAGCTATTTCATGTTAGAATATCTCTAGGGGCCCTCTTTTCCTCCTCCACGAGGTAAGACACAAACGGAATTGCCCTAAAGGGAAGAAGCCTTCTGAGTCCGGCAGAGAGGCAGCCTCTCCCACTCAGCATTCCCCCAACGCTGAGCCCCGGGTATGGGACAGAGAGAGGGAGAAAGGCAGCCGTAACCCCGAGCTCTTCCACAATGTAGTATAGGCCTCACCCTCAAGCTCACGTCAATTTCACAGAGAAAACACCAGGCCTCGGTGTGCTTTCCTGTGGCAAGGAAACTTTGCTTTCATTCCTTAGGTGGCACGTTGGCTCAGGACTGCCCTACCCGAAGGACTCACGGTGTGCAGCCCTATTGGTTGAGATCAGCCCCTCTGGCTCTTTCTCGGATGACACCAACTGGGCAAAGAGCCGTTCATATGCTGGGGACCCAGGGAGCTTTCCTTAGTCTACACCAGAACAGCACTCTGAGGGAGAGGAGCTGCTGACGTTTGGTAGCAAAATCTCCTATTCTGAAGAGAAACATTTCGTTGTAAGCGGGTTCCATCAGCCTTGCCATCTTTTCTCAGCTGGCTAGGATGGAGGGCAGGCAGTCAGTTGGCAGACTCACCTGAGGCCCTGCTTGCCAGACTGTCACACAGACCTCCCGCCTGCTTCAGCCCAAAGGGACGGCTTATGGTAAGGTACAAACCCTGTGTTGGAAAGTTCCTGCCTAACCCTCGCACCAGCACAAGCATATTGGTCATTGGTCAAAGACTCTCCCCACAAGTTTAACATGTTTGCTCCCATCTAGCCTCCGAAGCCGAGTTTACCTAGCTAGGAATCTCACTTCAGGAAAGGTACTCAGGCTGCTGGTGACTGCACGTTGTTTCACCAGGCAGCCCAAATCGAGTACACCCACTTGCATTTTCCAGGGGGCAGAGCAAATGGTGTCAACTTACAGGCCTCCAGCCTGGGAGGGGCAACGTACACTTTGTGAATGGGAAAGAAGCCCATGCCTTCAGTGTGAAAGGCCGCTAGGCCTCTTTGCTTTGGCAGCCCAGGGATAGCGTCAGCTGTGAAATGCTTCCAAAGGAGCAGAGTCAGAGAACCTTGGAACCACAGAGCAGGTGCAGCCCAGAACACGGACTGCTCTTGGCCTGAGAACACCCACTGCCCAGCGCCTCTTTGGGGTACACACGTGTAGAGGGAGGGTGTTGAATTCTGCTGCGTCATAACTTCTCCGGGCCACGTAGTGTGAGGGCAAGGAGAGTGGCCCTCCACCTCATCCCAGTTTCATGTGTCAGTTGTCTAAGGCAAACTCCCTGCTTGAATCCCTCCGTGGGCTACGTAGCCTCCAGAGAAAGGTGGATGATTGGGACCCAGGGCTGGTATCTAGGTTAATGTTCTGTGCATCAACTTCGCAGCTGTTCTCTCTAAGCGGGTCCCAAAGGCTTTCTGGAAGAGTTTCCTTAGAGGGTCAGAAACAGGAAATTAACCGACAGGCCCACGGGGACGCCAGTTCTCTCCAGCAACAACGCTACCAGCCTCAGACACTTGGGTTCTCTTTGGTAAATGGAAGAACACTATGCTTGGAAGCTTCTTCCATCCAGTTTGAGAGTCGCACTTCCACTGCATCTTGGGATACCAAGTGTTGCCATGCCGTCACAATATCCAATTCTTAGGCCTATGACGGCAGAGTGTCTGGCAGTTCTGAAAGAGAACTTAGGAATGCAGGCGTTTTGGCTCCTTCCACCGAGAAACCAGCTCCTCCAGCTCCTCTGTCGTTAGCTATTTCATGTTAGAATATCTCTAGGGGCCCTCTTTTCCTCCTCCACGAGGTAAGACACAAACGGAATTGCCCTAAAGGGAAGAAGCCTTCTGAGTCCGGCAGAGAGGCAGCCTCTCCCACTCAGCATTCCCCCAACGCTGAGCCCCGGGTATGGGACAGAGAGAGGGAGAAAGGCAGCCGTAACCCCGAGCTCTTCCACAATGTAGTATAGGCCTCACCCTCAAGCTCACGTCAATTTCACAGAGAAAACACCAGGCCTCGGTGTGCTTTCCTGTGGCAAGGAAACTTTGCTTTCATTCCTTAGGTGGCACGTTGGCTCAGGACTGCCCTACCCGAAGGACTCACGGTGTGCAGCCCTACTGGTTGAGATCAGCCCCTCTGGCTCTTTCTCGGATGACACCAACTGGAAAAGAGCCGTTCATATGCTGGGGACCCAGGGAGCTTTCCCTAGTCTACACCAGAACAGCACTCTGAGGGAGAGGAGCTGCTGACGTTTGGTAGCAAAATCTCCTATTCTGAAGAGAAACATTTCGCTGTAAGCGGGTTCCATCAGCCTTGCCATCTTTTCTCAGCTGGCTAGGATGGAGGGCAGGCAGTCAGTTGGCAGACTCACCTGAGGCCCTGCTTGCCAGACTGTCACACAGACCTCCCGCCTGCTTCAGCCCAAAGGGACGGCTTATGGTAAGGTACAAACCCTGTGTTGGAAAGTTCCTGCCTAACCCTCGCACCAGCACAAGCATATTGGTCATTGGTCAAAGACTTTCCCCACAAGTTTAACATGTTTGCTCCCATCTAGCCTCCGAAGCCGAGTTTACCTAGCTAGGAATCTCACTTCAGGAAAGGTACTCAGGCTGCTGGTGACTGCACGTTGTTTCACCAGGCAGCCCAAATCGAGTACACCCACTTGCATTTTCCAGGGGGCAGAGCAAATGGTGTCAACTTACAGGCCTCCAGCCTGGGAGGGGCAACGTACACTTTGTGAATGGGAAAGAAGCCCATGCCTTCAGTGTGAAAGGCCGCTAGGCCTCTTTGCTTTGGCAGCCCAGGGATAGCGTCAGCTGTGAAATGCTTCCAAAGGAGCAGAGTCAGAGAACCTTGGAACCACAGAGCAGGTGCAGCCCAGAACACGGACTGCTCTTGGCCTGAGAACACCCACTGCCCAGCGCCTCTTTGGGGTACACACGTGTAGAGGGAGGGTGTTGAATTCTGCTGCGTCATAACTTCTCCGGGCCACGTAGTGTGAGGGCAAGGAGAGTGGCCCTCCACCTCATCCCAGTTTCATGTGTCAGTTGTCTAAGGCAAACTCCCTGCTTGAATCCCTCCGTGGGCTACGTAGCCTCCAGAGAAAGGTGGATGATTGGGACCCAGGGCTGGTATCTAGGTTAATGTTCTGTGCATCAACTTCGCAGCTGTTCTCTCTAAGCGGGTCCCAAAGGCTTTCTGGAAGAGTTTCCTTAGAGGGTCAGAAACAGGAAATTAACCGACAGGCCCACGGGGACGCCAGTTCTCTCCAGCAACAACGCTACCAGCCTCAGACACTTGGGTTCTCTTTGGTAAATGGAAGAACACTATGCTTGGAAGCTTCTTCCATCCAGTTTGAGAGTCGCACTTCCACTGCATCTTGGGATACCAAGTGTTGCCATGCCGTCACAATATCCAATTCTTAGGCCTATGACGGCAGAGTGTCTGGCAGTTCTGAAAGAGAACTTAGGAATGCAGGCGTTTTGGCTCCTTCCACCGAGAAACCAGCTCCTCCAGCTCCTCTGTCGTTAGCTATTTCATGTTAGAATATCTCTAGGGGCCCTCTTTTCCTCCTCCACGAGGTAAGACACAAACGGAATTGCCCTAAAGGGAAGAAGCCTTCTGAGTCCGGCAGAGAGGCAGCCTCTCCCACTCAGCATTCCCCCAACGCTGAGCCCCGGGTATGGGACAGAGAGAGGGAGAAAGGCAGCCGTAACCCCGAGCTCTTCCACAATGTAGTATAGGCCTCACCCTCAAGCTCACGTCAATTTCACAGAGAAAACACCAGGCCTCGGTGTGCTTTCCTGTGGCAAGGAAACTTTGCTTTCATTCCTTAGGTGGCACGTTGGCTCAGGACTGCCCTACCCGAAGGACTCACGGTGTGCAGCCCTACTGGTTGAGATCAGCCCCTCTGGCTCTTTCTCGGATGACACCAACTGGAAAAGAGCCGTTCATATGCTGGGGACCCAGGGAGCTTTCCCTAGTCTACACCAGAACAGCACTCTGAGGGAGAGGAGCTGCTGACGTTTGGTAGCAAAATCTCCTATTCTGAAGAGAAACATTTCGCTGTAAGCGGGTTCCATCAGCCTTGCCATCTTTTCTCAGCTGGCTAGGATGGAGGGCAGGCAGTCAGTTGGCAGACTCACCTGAGGCCCTGCTTGCCAGACTGTGACACAGACCTCCCGCCTGCTTCAGCCCAAAGGGACGGCTTATGGTAAGGTAAAAACCCTGTGTTGGAAAGTTCCTGCCTAACCCTCGCACCAGCACAAGCATATTGGTCATTGGTCAAAGACTTTCCCCACAAGTTTAACATGTTTGCTCCCATCTAGCCTCCGAAGCCGAGTTTACCTAGCTAGGAATCTCACTTCAGGAAAGGTACTCAGGCTGCTGGTGACTGCACGTTGTTTCACCAGGCAGCCCAAATCGAGTACACCCACTTGCATTTTCCAGGGGGCAGAGCAAATGGTGTCAACTTACAGGCCTCCAGCCTGGGAGGGGCAACGTACACTTTGTGAATGGGAAAGAAGCCCATGCCTTCAGTGTGAAAGGCCGCTAGGCCTCTTTGCTTTGGCAGCCCAGGGATAGCGTCAGCTGTGAAATGCTTCCAAAGGAGCAGAGTCAGAGAACCTTGGAACCACAGAGCAGGTGCAGCCCAGAACACGGACTACTCTTGGCCTGAGAACACCCACTGCCCAGCGCCTCTTTGGGGTACACACGTGTAGAGGGAGGGTGTTGAATTCTGCTGCGTCATAACTTCTCCGGGCCACGTAGTGTGAGGGCAAGGAGAGTGGCCCTCCACCTCATCCCAGTTTCATGTGTCAGTTGTCTAAGGCAAACTCCCTGCTTGAATCCCTCCGTGGGCTACGTAGCCTCCAGAGAAAGGTGGATGATTGGGACCCAGGGCTGGTATCTAGGTTAATGTTCTGTGCATCAACTTCGCAGCTGTTCTCTCTAAGCGGGTCCCAAAGGCTTTCTGGAAGAGTTTCCTTAGAGGGTCAGAAACAGGAAATTAACCGACAGGCCCACGGGGACGCCAGTTCTCTCCAGCAACAACGCTACCAGCCTCAGACACTTGGGTTCTCTTTGGTAAATGGAAGAACACTATGCTTGGAAGCTTCTTCCATCCAGTTTGAGAGTCGCACTTCCACTGCATCTTGGGATACCAAGTGTTGCCATGCCGTCACAATTTCCAATTCTTAGGCCTATGACGGCAGAGTGTCTGGCAGTTCTGAAAGAGAACTTAGGGATGCAGGCGTTTTGGCTCCTTCCACCGAGAAACCAGCTCCTCCAGCTCCTCTGTCGTTAGCTATTTCATGTTAGAATATCTCTAGGGGCCCTCTTTTCCTCCTCCACGAGGTAAGACACAAACGGAATTGCCCTAAAGGGAAGAAGCCTTCTGAGTCCGGCAGAGAGGCAGCCTCTCCCACTCAGCATTCCCCCAACGCTGAGCCCCGGGTATGGGACAGAGAGAGGGAGAAAGGCAGCCGTAACCCCGAGCTCTTCCACAATGTAGTATAGGCCTCACCCTCAAGCTCACGTCAATTTCACAGAGAAAACACCAGGCCTCGGTGTGCTTTCCTGTGGCAAGGAAACTTTGCTTTCATTCCTTAGGTGGCACGTTGGCTCAGGACTGCCCTACCCGAAGGACTCACGGTGTGCAGCCCTATTGGTTGAGATCAGCCCCTCTGGCTCTTTCTCGGATGACACCAACTGGGCAAAGAGCCGTTCATATGCTGGGGACCCAGGGAGCTTTCCCTAGTCTACACCAGAACAGCACTCTGAGGGAGAGGAGCTGCTGACGTTTGGTAGCAAAATCTCCTATTCTGAAGAGAAACATTTCGTTGTAAGCGGGTTCCATCAGCCTTGCCATCTTTTCTCAGCTGGCTAGGATGGAGGGCAGGCAGTCAGTTGGCAGACTCACCTGAGGCCCTGCTTGCCAGACTGTGACACAGACCTCCCGCCTGCTTCAGCCCAAAGGGACGGCTTATGGTAAGGTACAAACTCTGTGTTGGAAAGTTCCTGCCTAACCCTCGCACCAGCACAAGCATATTGGTCATTGGTCAAAGACTCTCCCCACAAGTTTAACATGTTTGCTCCCATCTAGCCTCCGAAGCCGAGTTTACCTAGCTAGGAATCTCACTTCAGGAAAGGTACTCAGGCTGCTGGTGACTGCACGTTGTTTCACCAGGCAGCCCAAATCGAGTACACCCACTTGCATTTTCCAGGGGGCAGAGCAAATGGTGTCAACTTACAGGCCTCCAGCCTGGGAGGGGCAACGTACACTTTGTGAATGGGAAAGAAGCCCATGCCTTCAGTGTGAAAGGCCGCTAGGCCTCTTTGCTTTGGCAGCCCAGGGATAGCGTCAGCTGTGAAATGCTTCCAAAGGAGCAGAGTCAGAGAACCTTGGAACCACAGAGCAGGTGCAGCCCAGAACACGGACTGCTCTTGGCCTGAGAACACCCACTGCCCAGCGCCTCTTTGGGGTACACACGTGTAGAGGGAGGGTGTTGAATTCTGCTGCGTCATAACTTCTCCGGGCCACGTAGTGTGAGGGCAAGGAGAGTGGCCCTCCACCTCATCCCAGTTTCATGTGTCAGTTGTCTAAGGCAAACTCCCTGCTTGAATCCCTCCGTGGGCTACGTAGCCTCCAGAGAAAGGTGGATGATTGGGACCCAGGGCTGGTATCTAGGTTAATGTTCTGTGCATCAACTTCGCAGCTGTTCTCTCTAAGCGGGTCCCAAAGGCTTTCTGGAAGAGTTTCCTTAGAGGGTCAGAAACAGGAAATTAACCGACAGGCCCACAGGGACGCCAGTTCTC
The DNA here is from genome assembly GCF_965194805.1 of Balaenoptera borealis. Classification (NCBI taxonomy): domain Eukaryota; kingdom Metazoa; phylum Chordata; class Mammalia; order Artiodactyla; family Balaenopteridae; genus Balaenoptera; species Balaenoptera borealis. The sequence continues at coordinate 50,338 of NW_028122881.1, read as the reverse complement.
TCCAGCAACAACGCTACCAGCCTCAGACACTTGGGTTCTCTTTGGTAAATGGAAGAACACTATGCTCGGAAGCTTCTTCCATCCAGTTTGAGAGTCGCGCTTCCACTGCATCTTGGGATACCAAGTGTTGCCATGCCGTCACAATTTCCAATTCTTAGGCCTATGACGGCAGAGTGTCTGGCAGTTCTGAAAGAGAACTTAGGGATGCAGGCGTTTTGGCTCCTTCCACCGAGAAACCAGCTCCTCCAGCTCCTCTGTCGTTAGCTATTTCATGTTAGAATATCTCTAGGGGCCCTCTTTTCCTCCTCCACGAGGTAAGACACAAACGGAATTGCCCTAAAGGGAAGAAGCCTTCTGAGTCCGGCAGAGAGGCAGCCTCTCCCACTCAGCATTCCCCCAACGCTGAGCCCCGGGTATGGGACAGAGAGAGGGAGAAAGGCAGCCGTAACCCCGAGCTCTTCCACAATGTAGTATAGGCCTCACCCTCAAGCTCACGTCAATTTCACAGAGAAAACACCAGGCCTCGGTGTGCTTTCCTGTGGCAAGGAAACTTTGCTTTCATTCCTTAGGTGGCACGTTGGCTCAGGACTGCCCTACCCGAAGGACTCACGGTGTGCAGCCCTATTGGTTGAGATCAGCCCCTCTGGCTCTTTCTCGGATGACACCAACTGGGCAAAGAGCCGTTCATATGCTGGGGACCCAGGGAGCTTTCCTTAGTCTACACCAGAACAGCACTCTGAGGGAGAGGAGCTGCTGACGTTTGGTAGCAAAATCTCCTATTCTGAAGAGAAACATTTCGTTGTAAGCGGGTTCCATCAGCCTTGCCATCTTTTCTCAGCTGGCTAGGATGGAGGGCAGGCAGTCAGTTGGCAGACTCACCTGAGGCCCTGCTTGCCAGACTGTCACACAGACCTCCCGCCTGCTTCAGCCCAAAGGGACGGCTTATGGTAAGGTACAAACCCTGTGTTGGAAAGTTCCTGCCTAACCCTCGCACCAGCACAAGCATATTGGTCATTGGTCAAAGACTCTCCCCACAAGTTTAACATGTTTGCTCCCATCTAGCCTCCGAAGCCGAGTTTACCTAGCTAGGAATCTCACTTCAGGAAAGGTACTCAGGCTGCTGGTGACTGCACGTTGTTTCACCAGGCAGCCCAAATCGAGTACACCCACTTGCATTTTCCAGGGGGCAGAGCAAATGGTGTCAACTTACAGGCCTCCAGCCTGGGAGGGGCAACGTACACTTTGTGAATGGGAAAGAAGCCCATGCCTTCAGTGTGAAAGGCCGCTAGGCCTCTTTGCTTTGGCAGCCCAGGGATAGCGTCAGCTCTGAAATGCTTCCAAAGGAGCAGAGTCAGAGAACCTTGGAACCACAGAGCAGGTGCAGCCCAGAACACGGACTGCTCTTGGCCTGAGAACACCCACTGCCCAGCGCCTCTTTGGGGTACACACGTGTAGAGGGAGGGTGTTGAATTCTGCTGCGTCATAACTTCTCCGGGCCACGTAGTGTGAGGGCAAGGAGAGTGGCCCTCCACCTCATCCCAGTTTCATGTGTCAGTTGTCTAAGGCAAACTCCCTGCTTGAATCCCTCCGTGGGCTACGTAGCCTCCAGAGAAAGGTGGATGATTGGGACCCAGGGCTGGTATCTAGGTTAATGTTCTGTGCATCAACTTCGCAGCTGTTCTCTCTAAGCGGGTCCCAAAGGCTTTCTGGAAGAGTTTCCTTAGAGGGTCAGAAACAGGAAATTAACCGACAGGCCCACGGGGACGCCAGTTCTCTCCAGCAACAACGCTACCAGCCTCAGACACTTGGGTTCTCTTTGGTAAATGGAAGAACACTATGCTTGGAAGCTTCTTCCATCCAGTTTGAGAGTCGCACTTCCACTGCATCTTGGGATACCAAGTGTTGCCATGCCGTCACAATATCCAATTCTTAGGCCTATGACGGCAGAGTGTCTGGCAGTTCTGAAAGAGAACTTAGGAATGCAGGCGTTTTGGCTCCTTCCACCGAGAAACCAGCTCCTCCAGCTCCTCTGTCGTTAGCTATTTCATGTTAGAATATCTCTAGGGGCCCTCTTTTCCTCCTCCACGAGGTAAGACACAAACGGAATTGCCCTAAAGGGAAGAAGCCTTCTGAGTCCGGCAGAGAGGCAGCCTCTCCCACTCAGCATTCCCCCAACGCTGAGCCCCGGGTATGGGACAGAGAGAGGGAGAAAGGCAGCCGTAACCCCGAGCTCTTCCACAATGTAGTATAGGCCTCACCCTCAAGCTCACGTCAATTTCACAGAGAAAACACCAGGCCTCGGTGTGCTTTCCTGTGGCAAGGAAACTTTGCTTTCATTCCTTAGGTGGCACGTTGGCTCAGGACTGCCCTACCCGAAGGACTCACGGTGTGCAGCCCTACTGGTTGAGATCAGCCCCTCTGGCTCTTTCTCGGATGACACCAACTGGAAAAGAGCCGTTCATATGCTGGGGACCCAGGGAGCTTTCCCTAGTCTACACCAGAACAGCACTCTGAGCGAGAGGAGCTGCTGACGTTTCGTAGCAAAATCTCCTATTCTGAAGAGAAACATTTCGCTGTAAGCGGGTTCCATCAGCCTTGCCATCTTTTCTCAGCTGGCTAGGATGGAGGGCAGGCAGTCAGTTGGCAGACTCACCTGAGGCCCTGCTTGCCAGACTGTGACACAGACCTCCCGCCTGCTTCAGCCCAAAGGGACGGCTTATGGTAAGGTACAAACCCTGTGTTGGAAAGTTCCTGCCTAACCCTCGCACCAGCACAAGCATATTGGTCATTGGTCAAAGACTTTCCCCACAAGTTTAACATGTTTGCTCCCATCTAGCCTCCGAAGCCGAGTTTACCTAGCTAGGAATCTCACTTCAGGAAAGGTACTCAGGCTGCTGGTGACTGCACGTTGTTTCACCAGGCAGCCCAAATCGAGTACACCCACTTGCATTTTCCAGGGGGCAGAGCAAATGGTGTCAACTTACAGGCCTCCAGCCTGGGAGGGGCAACGTACACTTTGTGAATGGGAAAGAAGCCCATGCCTTCAGTGTGAAAGGCCGCTAGGCCTCTTTGCTTTGGCAGCCCAGGGATAGCGTCAGCTCTGAAATGCTTCCAAAGGAGCAGAGTCAGAGAACCTTGGAACCACAGAGCAGGTGCAGCCCAGAACACGGACTGCTCTTGGCCTGAGAACACCCACTGCCCAGCGCCTCTTTGGGGTACACACGTGTAGAGGGAGGGTGTTGAATTCTGCTGCGTCATAACTTCTCCGGGCCACGTAGTGTGAGGGCAAGGAGAGTGGCCCTCCACCTCATCCCAGTTTCATGTGTCAGTTGTCTAAGGCAAACTCCCTGCTTGAATCCCTCCGTGGGCTACGTAGCCTCCAGAGAAAGGTGGATGATTGGGACCCAGGGCTGGTATCTAGGTTAATGTTCTGTGCATCAACTTCGCAGCTGTTCTCTCTAAGCGGGTCCCAAAGGCTTTCTGGAAGAGTTTCCTTAGAGGGTCAGAAACAGGAAATTAACCGACAGGCCCACGGGGACGCCAGTTCTCTCCAGCAACAACGCTACCAGCCTCAGACACTTGGGTTCTCTTTGGTAAATGGAAGAACACTATGCTCGGAAGCTTCTTCCATCCAGTTTGAGAGTCGCACTTCCACTGCATCTTGGGATACCAAGTGTTGCCATGCCGTCACAATTTCCAATTCTTAGGCCTATGACGGCAGAGTGTCTGGCAGTTCTGAAAGAGAACTTAGGAATGCAGGCGTTTTGGCTCCTTCCACCGAGAAACCAGCTCCTCCAGCTCCTCTGTCGTTAGCTATTTCATGTTAGAATATCTCTAGGGGCCCTCTTTTCCTCCTCCACGAGGTAAGACACAAACGGAATTGCCCTAAAGGGAAGAAGCCTTCTGAGTCCGGCAGAGAGGCAGCCTCTCCCACTCAGCATTCCCCCAACGCTGAGCCCCGGGTATGGGACAGAGAGAGGGAGAAAGGCAGCCGTAACCCCGAGCTCTTCCACAATGTAGTATAGGCCTCACCCTCAAGCTCACGTCAATTTCACAGAGAAAACACCAGGCCTCGGTGTGCTTTCCTGTGGCAAGGAAACTTTGCTTTCATTCCTTTGGTGGCACGTTGGCTCAGGACTGCCCTACCCGAAGGACTCACGGTGTGCAGCCCTACTGGTTGAGATCAGCCCCTCTGGCTCTTTCTCGGATGACACCAACTGGAAAAGAGCCGTTCATATGCTGGGGACCCAGGGAGCTTTCCCTAGTCTACACCAGAACAGCACTCTGAGGGAGAGGAGCTGCTGACGTTTGGTAGCAAAATCTCCTATTCTGAAGAGAAACATTTCGCTGTAAGCGGGTTCCATCAGCCTTGCCATCTTTTCTCAGCTGGCTAGGATGGAGGGCAGGCAGTCAGTTGGCAGACTCACCTGAGGCCCTGCTTGCCAGACTGTGACACAGACCTCCCGCCTGCTTCAGCCCAAAGGGACGGCTTATGGTAAGGTACAAACCCTGTGTTGGAAAGTTCCTGCCTAACCCTCGCACCAGCACAAGCATATTGGTTATTGGTCAAAGACTCTCCCCACAAGTTTAACATGTTTGCTCCCATCTAGCCTCCGAAGCCGAGTTTACCTAGCTAGGAATCTCACTTCAGGAAAGGTACTCAGGCTGCTGGTGACTGCACGTTGTTTCACCAGGCAGCCCAAATCGAGTACACCCACTTGCATTTTCCAGGGGGCAGAGCAAATGGTGTCAACTTACAGGCCTCCAGCCTGGGAGGGGCAACGTACACTTTGTGAATGGGAAAGAAGCCCATGCCTTCAGTGTGAAAGGCCGCTAGGCCTCTTTGCTTTGGCAGCCCAGGGATAGCGTCAGCTCTGAAATGCTTCCAAAGGAGCAGAGTCAGAGAACCTTGGAACCACAGAGCAGGTGCAGCCCAGAACACGGACTGCTCTTGGCCTGAGAACACCCACTGCCCAGCGCCTCTTTGGGGTACACACGTGTAGAGGGAGGGTGTTGAATTCTGCTGCGTCATAACTTCTCCGGGCCACGTAGTGTGAGGGCAAGGAGAGTGGCCCTCCACCTCATCCCAGTTTCATGTGTCAGTTGTCTAAGGCAAACTCCCTGCTTGAATCCCTCCGTGGGCTACGTAGCCTCCAGAGAAAGGTGGATGATTGGGACCCAGGGCTGGTATCTAGGTTAATGTTCTGTGCATCAACTTCGCAGCTGTTCTCTCTAAGCGGGTCCCAAAGGCTTTCTGGAAGAGTTTCCTTAGAGGGTCAGAAACAGGAAATTAACCGACAGGCCCACGGGGACGCCAGTTCTCTCCAGCAACAACGCTACCAGCCTCAGACACTTGGGTTCTCTTTGGTAAATGGAAGAACACTATGCTCGGAAGCTTCTTCCATCCAGTTTGAGAGTCGCACTTCCACTGCATCTTGGGATACCAAGTGTTGCCATGCCGTCACAATTTCCAATTCTTAGGCCTATGACGGCAGAGTGTCTGGCAGTTCTGAAAGAGAACTTAGGAATGCAGGCGTTTTGGCTCCTTCCACCGAGAAACCAGCTCCTCCAGCTCCTCTGTCGTTAGCTATTTCATGTTAGAATATCTCTAGGGGCCCTCTTTTCCTCCTCCACGAGGTAAGACACAAACGGAATTGCCCTAAAGGGAAGAAGCCTTCTGAGTCCGGCAGAGAGGCAGCCTCTCCCACTCAGCATTCCCCCAACGCTGAGCCCCGGGTATGGGACAGAGAGAGGGAGAAAGGCAGCCGTAACCCCGAGCTCTTCCACAATGTAGTATAGGCCTCACCCTCAAGCTCACGTCAATTTCACAGAGAAAACACCAGGCCTCGGTGTGCTTTCCTGTGGCAAGGAAACTTTGCTTTCATTCCTTAGGTGGCACGTTGGCTCAGGACTGCCCTACCCGAAGGACTCACGGTGTGCAGCCCTATTGGTTGAGATCAGCCCCTCTGGCTCTTTCTCGGATGACACCAACTGGGCAAAGAGCCGTTCATATGCTGGGGACCCAGGGAGCTTTCCTTAGTCTACACCAGAACAGCACTCTGAGGGAGAGGAGCTGCTGACGTTTGGTAGCAAAATCTCCTATTCTGAAGAGAAACATTTCGTTGTAAGCGGGTTCCATCAGCCTTGCCATCTTTTCTCAGCTGGCTAGGATGGAGGGCAGGCAGTCAGTTGGCAGACTCACCTGAGGCCCTGCTTGCCAGACTGTCACACAGACCTCCCGCCTGCTTCAGCCCAAAGGGACGGCTTATGGTAAGGTACAAACCCTGTGTTGGAAAGTTCCTGCCTAACCCTCGCACCAGCACAAGCATATTGGTCATTGGTCAAAGACTCTCCCCACAAGTTTAACATGTTTGCTCCCATCTAGCCTCCGAAGCCGAGTTTACCTAGCTAGGAATCTCACTTCAGGAAAGGTACTCAGGCTGCTGGTGACTGCACGTTGTTTCACCAGGCAGCCCAAATCGAGTACACCCACTTGCATTTTCCAGGGGGCAGAGCAAATGGTGTCAACTTACAGGCCTCCAGCCTGGGAGGGGCAACGTACACTTTGTGAATGGGAAAGAAGCCCATGCCTTCAGTGTGAAAGGCCGCTAGGCCTCTTTGCTTTGGCAGCCCAGGGATAGCGTCAGCTGTGAAATGCTTCCAAAGGAGCAGAGTCAGAGAACCTTGGAACCACAGAGCAGGTGCAGCCCAGAACACGGACTGCTCTTGGCCTGAGAACACCCACTGCCCAGCGCCTCTTTGGGGTACACACGTGTAGAGGGAGGGTGTTGAATTCTGCTGCGTCATAACTTCTCCGGGCCACGTAGTGTGAGGGCAAGGAGAGTGGCCCTCCACCTCATCCCAGTTTCATGTGTCAGTTGTCTAAGGCAAACTCCCTGCTTGAATCCCTCCGTGGGCTACGTAGCCTCCAGAGAAAGGTGGATGATTGGGACCCAGGGCTGGTATCTAGGTTAATGTTCTGTGCATCAACTTCGCAGCTGTTCTCTCTAAGCGGGTCCCAAAGGCTTTCTGGAAGAGTTTCCTTAGAGGGTCAGAAACAGGAAATTAACCGACAGGCCCACGGGGACGCCAGTTCTCTCCAGCAACAACGCTACCAGCCTCAGACACTTGGGTTCTCTTTGGTAAATGGAAGAACACTATGCTTGGAAGCTTCTTACATCCAGTTTGAGAGTCGCACTTCCACTGCATCTTGGGATACCAAGTGTTGCCATGCCGTCACAATATCCAATTCTTAGGCCTATGACGGCAGAGTGTCTGGCAGTTCTGAAAGAGAACTTAGGAATGCAGGCGTTTTGGCTCCTTCCACCGAGAAACCAGCTCCTCCAGCTCCTCTGTCGTTAGCTATTTCATGTTAGAATATCTCTAGGGGCCCTCTTTTCCTCCTCCACGAGGTAAGACACAAACGGAATTGCCCTAAAGGGAAGAAGCCTTCTGAGTCCGGCAGAGAGGCAGCCTCTCCCACTCAGCATTCCCCCAACGCTGAGCCCCGGGTATGGGACAGAGAGAGGGAGAAAGGCAGCCGTAACCCCGAGCTCTTCCACAATGTAGTATAGGCCTCACCCTCAAGCTCACGTCAATTTCACAGAGAAAACACCAGGCCTCGGTGTGCTTTCCTGTGGCAAGGAAACTTTGCTTTCATTCCTTAGGTGGCACGTTGGCTCAGGACTGCCCTAGCCGAAGGACTCACGGTGTGCAGCCCTACTGGTTGAGATCAGCCCCTCTGGCTCTTTCTCGGATGACACCAACTGGAAAAGAGCCGTTCATATGCTGGGGACCCAGGGAGCTTTCCCTAGTCTACACCAGAACAGCACTCTGAGGGAGAGGAGCTGCTGACGTTTGGTAGCAAAATCTCCTATTCTGAAGAGAAACATTTCGCTGTAAGCGGGTTCCATCAGCCTTGCCATCTTTTCTCAGCTGGCTAGGATGGAGGGCAGGCAGTCAGTTGGCAGACTCACCTGAGGCCCTGCTTGCCAGACTGTCACACAGACCTCCCGCCTGCTTCAGCCCAAAGGGACGGCTTATGGTAAGGTACAAACCCTGTGTTGGAAAGTTCCTGCCTAACCCTCGCACCAGCACAAGCATATTGGTCATTGGTCAAAGACTTTCCCCACAAGTTTAACATGTTTGCTCCCATCTAGCCTCCGAAGCCGAGTTTACCTAGCTAGGAATCTCACTTCAGGAAAGGTACTCAGGCTGCTGGTGACTGCACGTTGTTTCACCAGGCAGCCCAAATCGAGTACACCCACTTGCATTTTCCAGGGGGCAGAGCAAATGGTGTCAACTTACAGGCCTCCAGCCTGGGAGGGGCAACGTACACTTTGTGAATGGGAAAGAAGCCCATGCCTTCAGTGTGAAAGGCCGCTAGGCCTCTTTGCTTTGGCAGCCCAGGGATAGCGTCAGCTCTGAAATGCTTCCAAAGGAGCAGAGTCAGAGAACCTTGGAACCACAGAGCAGGTGCAGCCCAGAACACGGACTGCTCTTGGCCTGAGAACACCCACTGCCCAGCGCCTCTTTGGGGTACACACGTGTAGAGGGAGGGTGTTGAATTCTGCTGCGTCATAACTTCTCCGGGCCACGTAGTGTGAGGGCAAGGAGAGTGGCCCTCCACCTCATCCCAGTTTCATGTGTCAGTTGTCTAAGGCAAACTCCCTGCTTGAATCCCTCCGTGGGCTACGTAGCCTCCAGAGAAAGGTGGATGATTGGGACCCAGGGCTGGTATCTAGGTTAATGTTCTGTGCATCAACTTCGCAGCTGTTCTCTCTAAGCGGGTCCCAAAGGCTTTCTGGAAGAGTTTCCTTAGAGGGTCAGAAACAGGAAATTAACCGACAGGCCCACGGGGACGCCAGTTCTCTCCAGCAACAACGCTACCAGCCTCAGACACTTGGGTTCTCTTTGGTAAATGGAAGAACACTATGCTTGGAAGCTTCTTCCATCCAGTTTGAGAGTCGCACTTCCACTGCATCTTGGGATACCAAGTGTTGCCATGCCGTCACAATATCCAATTCTTAGGCCTATGACGGCAGAGTGTCTGGCAGTTCTGAAAGAGAACTTAGGAATGCAGGCGTTTTGGCTCCTTCCACCGAGAAACCAGCTCCTCCAGCTCCTCTGTCGTTAGCTATTTCATGTTAGAATATCTCTAGGGGCCCTCTTTTCCTCCTCCACGAGGTAAGACACAAACGGAATTGCCCTAAAGGGAAGAAGCCTTCTGAGTCCGGCAGAGAGGCAGCCTCTCCCACTCAGCATTCCCCCAACGCTGAGCCCCGGGTATGGGACAGAGAGAGGGAGAAAGGCAGCCGTAACCCCGAGCTCTTCCACAATGTAGTATAGGCCTCACCCTCAAGCTCACGTCAATTTCACAGAGAAAACACCAGGCCTCGGTGTGCTTTCCTGTGGCAAGGAAACTTTGCTTTCATTCCTTAGGTGGCACGTTGGCTCAGGACTGCCCTACCCGAAGGACTCACGGTGTGCAGCCCTACTGGTTGAGATCAGCCCCTCTGGCTCTTTCTCGGATGACACCAACTGGAAAAGAGCCGTTCATATGCTGGGGACCCAGGGAGCTTTCCCTAGTCTACACCAGAACAGCACTCTGAGGGAGAGGAGCTGCTGACGTTTGGTAGCAAAATCTCCTATTCTGAAGAGAAACATTTCGCTGTAAGCGGGTTCCATCAGCCTTGCCATCTTTTCTCAGCTGGCTAGGATGGAGGGCAGGCAGTCAGTTGGCAGACTCACCTGAGGCCCTGCTTGCCAGACTGTGACACAGACCTCCCGCCTGCTTCAGCCCAAAGGGACGGCTTATGGTAAGGTAAAAACCCTGTGTTGGAAAGTTCCTGCCTAACCCTCGCACCAGCACAAGCATATTGGTCATTGGTCAAAGACTTTCCCCACAAGTTTAACATGTTTGCTCCCATCTAGCCTCCGAAGCCGAGTTTACCTAGCTAGGAATCTCACTTCAGGAAAGGTACTCAGGCTGCTGGTGACTGCACGTTGTTTCACCAGGCAGCCCAAATCGAGTACACCCACTTGCATTTTCCAGGGGGCAGAGCAAATGGTGTCAACTTACAGGCCTCCAGCCTGGGAGGGGCAACGTACACTTTGTGAATGGGAAAGAAGCCCATGCCTTCAGTGTGAAAGGCCGCTAGGCCTCTTTGCTTTGGCAGCCCAGGGATAGCGTCAGCTCTGAAATGCTTCCAAAGGAGCAGAGTCAGAGAACCTTGGAACCACAGAGCAGGTGCAGCCCAGAACACGGACTGCTCTTGGCCTGAGAACACCCACTGCCCAGCGCCTCTTTGGGGTACACACGTGTAGAGGGAGGGTGTTGAATTCTGCTGCGTCATAACTTCTCCGGGCCACGTAGTGTGAGGGCAAGGAGAGTGGCCCTCCACCTCATCCCAGTTTCATGTGTCAGTTGTCTAAGGCAAACTCCCTGCTTGAATCCCTCCGTGGGCTACGTAGCCTCCAGAGAAAGGTGGATGATTGGGACCCAGGGCTGGTATCTAGGTTAATGTTCTGTGCATCAACTTCGCAGCTGTTCTCTCTAAGCGGGTCCCAAAGGCTTTCTGGAAGAGTTTCCTTAGAGGGTCAGAAACAGGAAATTAACCGACAGGCCCACGGGGACGCCAGTTCTCTCCAGCAACAACGCTACCAGCCTCAGACACTTGGGTTCTCTTTGGTAAATGGAAGAACACTATGCTTGGAAGCTTCTTCCATCCAGTTTGAGAGTCGCACTTCCACTGCATCTTGGGATACCAAGTGTTGCCATGCCGTCACAATATCCAATTCTTAGGCCTATGACGGCAGAGTGTCTGGCAGTTCTGAAAGAGAACTTAGGAATGCAGGCGTTTTGGCTCCTTCCACCGAGAAACCAGCTCCTCCAGCTCCTCTGTCGTTAGCTATTTCATGTTAGAATATCTCTAGGGGCCCTCTTTTCCTCCTCCACGAGGTAAGACACAAACGGAATTGCCCTAAAGGGAAGAAGCCTTCTGAGTCCGGCAGAGAGGCAGCCTCTCCCACTCAGCATTCCCCCAACGCTGAGCCCCGGGTATGGGACAGAGAGAGGGAGAAAGGCAGCCGTAACCCCGAGCTCTTCCACAATGTAGTATAGGCCTCACCCTCAAGCTCACGTCAATTTCACAGAGAAAACACCAGGCCTCGGTGTGCTTTCCTGTGGCAAGGAAACTTTGCTTTCATTCCTTAGGTGGCACGTTGGCTCAGGACTGCCCTAGCCGAAGGACTCACGGTGTGCAGCCCTACTGGTTGAGATCAGCCCCTCTGGCTCTTTCTCGGATGACACCAACTGGAAAAGAGCCGTTCATATGCTGGGGACCCAGGGAGCTTTCCCTAGTCTACACCAGAACAGCACTCTGAGGGAGAGGAGCTGCTGACGTTTGGTAGCAAAATCTCCTATTCTGAAGAGAAACATTTCGCTGTAAGCGGGTTCCATCAGCCTTGCCATCTTTTCTCAGCTGGCTAGGATGGAGGGCAGGCAGTCAGTTGGCAGACTCACCTGAGGCCCTGCTTGCCAGACTGTGACACAGACCTCCCGCCTGCTTCAGCCCAAAGGGACGGCTTATGGTAAGGTAAAAACCCTGTGTTGGAAAGTTCCTGCCTAACCCTCGCACCAGCACAAGCATATTGGTCATTGGTCAAAGACTTTCCCCACAAGTTTAACATGTTTGCTCCCATCTAGCCTCCGAAGCCGAGTTTACCTAGCTAGGAATCTCACTTCAGGAAAGGTACTCAGGCTGCTGGTGACTGCACGTTGTTTCACCAGGCAGCCCAAATCGAGTACACCCACTTGCATTTTCCAGGGGGCAGAGCAAATGGTGTCAACTTACAGGCCTCCAGCCTGGGAGGGGCAACGTACACTTTGTGAATGGGAAAGAAGCCCATGCCTTCAGTGTGAAAGGCCGCTAGGCCTCTTTGCTTTGGCAGCCCAGGGATAGCGTCAGCTGTGAAATGCTTCCAAAGGAGCAGAGTCAGAGAACCTTGGAACCACAGAGCAGGTGCAGCCCAGAACACGGACTGCTCTTGGCCTGAGAACACCCACTGCCCAGCGCCTCTTTGGGGTACACACGTGTAGAGGGAGGGTGTTGAATTCTGCTGCGTCATAACTTCTCCGGGCCACGTAGTGTGAGGGCAAGGAGAGTGGCCCTCCACCTCATCCCAGTTTCATGTGTCAGTTGTCTAAGGCAAACTCCCTGCTTGAATCCCTCCGTGGGCTACGTAGCCTCCAGAGAAAGGTGGATGATTGGGACCCAGGGCTGGTATCTAGGTTAATGTTCTGTGCATCAACTTCGCAGCTGTTCTCTCTAAGCGGGTCCCAAAGGCTTTCTGGAAGAGTTTCCTTAGAGGGTCAGAAACAGGAAATTAACCGACAGGCCCACGGGGACGCCAGTTCTCTCCAGCAACAACGCTACCAGCCTCAGACACTTGGGTTCTCTTTGGTAAATGGAAGAACACTATGCTTGGAAGCTTCTTACATCCAGTTTGAGAGTCGCACTTCCACTGCATCTTGGGATACCAAGTGTTGCCATGCCGTCACAATATCCAATTCTTAGGCCTATGACGGCAGAGTGTCTGGCAGTTCTGAAAGAGAACTTAGGAATGCAGGCGTTTTGGCTCCTTCCACCGAGAAACCAGCTCCTCCAGCTCCTCTGTCGTTAGCTATTTCATGTTAGAATATCTCTAGGGGCCCTCTTTTCCTCCTCCACGAGGTAAGACACAAACGGAATTGCCCTAAAGGGAAGAAGCCTTCTGAGTCCGGCAGAGAGGCAGCCTCTCCCACTCAGCATTCCCCCAACGCTGAGCCCCGGGTATGGGACAGAGAGAGGGAGAAAGGCAGCCGTAACCCCGAGCTCTTCCACAATGTAGTATAGGCCTCACCCTCAAGCTCACGTCAATTTCACAGAGAAAACACCAGGCCTCGGTGTGCTTTCCTGTGGCAAGGAAACTTTGCTTTCATTCCTTAGGTGGCACGTTGGCTCAGGACTGCCCTAGCCGAAGGACTCACGGTGTGCAGCCCTACTGGTTGAGATCAGCCCCTCTGGCTCTTTCTCGGATGACACCAACTGGAAAAGAGCCGTTCATATGCTGGGGACCCAGGGAGCTTTCCCTAGTCTACACCAGAACAGCACTCTGAGGGAGAGGAGCTGCTGACGTTTGGTAGCAAAATCTCCTATTCTGAAGAGAAACATTTCGCTGTAAGCGGGTTCCATCAGCCTTGCCATCTTTTCTCAGCTGGCTAGGATGGAGGGCAGGCAGTCAGTTGGCAGACTCACCTGAGGCCCTGCTTGCCAGACTGTCACACAGACCTCCCGCCTGCTTCAGCCCAAAGGGACGGCTTATGGTAAGGTACAAACCCTGTGTTGGAAAGTTCCTGCCTAACCCTCGCACCAGCACAAGCATATTGGTCATTGGTCAAAGACTTTCCCCACAAGTTTAACATGTTTGCTCCCATCTAGCCTCCGAAGCCGAGTTTACCTAGCTAGGAATCTCACTTCAGGAAAGGTACTCAGGCTGCTGGTGACTGCACGTTGTTTCACCAGGCAGCCCAAATCGAGTACACCCACTTGCATTTTCCAGGGGGCAGAGCAAATGGTGTCAACTTACAGGCCTCCAGCCTGGGAGGGGCAACGTACACTTTGTGAATGGGAAAGAAGCCCATGCCTTCAGTGTGAAAGGCCGCTAGGCCTCTTTGCTTTGGCAGCCCAGGGATAGCGTCAGCTCTGAAATGCTTCCAAAGGAGCAGAGTCAGAGAACCTTGGAACCACAGAGCAGGTGCAGCCCAGAACACGGACTGCTCTTGGCCTGAGAACACCCACTGCCCAGCGCCTCTTTGGGGTACACACGTGTAGAGGGAGGGTGTTGAATTCTGCTGCGTCATAACTTCTCCGGGCCACGTAGTGTGAGGGCAAGGAGAGTGGCCCTCCACCTCATCCCAGTTTCATGTGTCAGTTGTCTAAGGCAAACTCCCTGCTTGAATCCCTCCGTGGGCTACGTAGCCTCCAGAGAAAGGTGGATGATTGGGACCCAGGGCTGGTATCTAGGTTAATGTTCTGTGCATCAACTTCGCAGCTGTTCTCTCTAAGCGGGTCCCAAAGGCTTTCTGGAAGAGTTTCCTTAGAGGGTCAGAAACAGGAAATTAACCGACAGGCCCACGGGGACGCCAGTTCTCTCCAGCAACAACGCTACCAGCCTCAGACACTTGGGTTCTCTTTGGTAAATGGAAGAACACTATGCTTGGAAGCTTCTTCCATCCAGTTTGAGAGTCGCACTTCCACTGCATCTTGGGATACCAAGTGTTGCCATGCCGTCACAATATCCAATTCTTAGGCCTATGACGGCAGAGTGTCTGGCAGTTCTGAAAGAGAACTTAGGAATGCAGGCGTTTTGGCTCCTTCCACCGAGAAACCAGCTCCTCCAGCTCCTCTGTCGTTAGCTATTTCATGTTAGAATATCTCTAGGGGCCCTCTTTTCCTCCTCCACGAGGTAAGACACAAACGGAATTGCCCTAAAGGGAAGAAGCCTTCTGAGTCCGGCAGAGAGGCAGCCTCTCCCACTCAGCATTCCCCCAACGCTGAGCCCCGGGTATGGGACAGAGAGAGGGAGAAAGGCAGCCGTAACCCCGAGCTCTTCCACAATGTAGTATAGGCCTCACCCTCAAGCTCACGTCAATTTCACAGAGAAAACACCAGGCCTCGGTGTGCTTTCCTGTGGCAAGGAAACTTTGCTTTCATTCCTTAGGTGGCACGTTGGCTCAGGACTGCCCTACCCGAAGGACTCACGGTGTGCAGCCCTACTGGTTGAGATCAGCCCCTCTGGCTCTTTCTCGGATGACACCAACTGGAAAAGAGCCGTTCATATGCTGGGGACCCAGGGAGCTTTCCCTAGTCTACACCAGAACAGCACTCTGAGGGAGAGGAGCTGCTGACGTTTGGTAGCAAAATCTCCTATTCTGAAGAGAAACATTTCGCTGTAAGCGGGTTCCATCAGCCTTGCCATCTTTTCTCAGCTGGCTAGGATGGAGGGCAGGCAGTCAGTTGGCAGACTCACCTGAGGCCCTGCTTGCCAGACTGTGACACAGACCTCCCGCCTGCTTCAGCCCAAAGGGACGGCTTATGGTAAGGTAAAAACCCTGTGTTGGAAAGTTCCTGCCTAACCCTCGCACCAGCACAAGCATATTGGTCATTGGTCAAAGACTTTCCCCACAAGTTTAACATGTTTGCTCCCATCTAGCCTCCGAAGCCGAGTTTACCTAGCTAGGAATCTCACTTCAGGAAAGGTACTCAGGCTGCTGGTGACTGCACGTTGTTTCACCAGGCAGCCCAAATCGAGTACACCCACTTGCATTTTCCAGGGGGCAGAGCAAATGGTGTCAACTTACAGGCCTCCAGCCTGGGAGGGGCAACGTACACTTTGTGAATGGGAAAGAAGCCCATGCCTTCAGTGTGAAAGGCCGCTAGGCCTCTTTGCTTTGGCAGCCCAGGGATAGCGTCAGCTCTGAAATGCTTCCAAAGGAGCAGAGTCAGAGAACCTTGGAACCACAGAGCAGGTGCAGCCCAGAACACGGACTGCTCTTGGCCTGAGAACACCCACTGCCCAGCGCCTCTTTGGGGTACACACGTGTAGAGGGAGGGTGTTGAATTCTGCTGCGTCATAACTTCTCCGGGCCACGTAGTGTGAGGGCAAGGAGAGTGGCCCTCCACCTCATCCCAGTTTCATGTGTCAGTTGTCTAAGGCAAACTCCCTGCTTGAATCCCTCCGTGGGCTACGTAGCCTCCAGAGAAAGGTGGATGATTGGGACCCAGGGCTGGTATCTAGGTTAATGTTCTGTGCATCAACTTCGCAGCTGTTCTCTCTAAGCGGGTCCCAAAGGCTTTCTGGAAGAGTTTCCTTAGAGGGTCAGAAACAGGAAATTAACCGACAGGCCCACGGGGACGCCAGTTCTCTCCAGCAACAACGCTACCAGCCTCAGACACTTGGGTTCTCTTTGGTAAATGGAAGAACACTATGCTTGGAAGCTTCTTCCATCCAGTTTGAGAGTCGCACTTCCACTGCATCTTGGGATACCAAGTGTTGCCATGCCGTCACAATTTCCAATTCTTAGGCCTATGACGGCAGAGTGTCTGGCAGTTCTGAAAGAGAACTTAGGGATGCAGGCGTTTTGGCTCCTTCCACCGAGAAACCAGCTCCTCCAGCTCCTCTGTCGTTAGCTATTTCATGTTAGAATATCTCTAGGGGCCCTCTTTTCCTCCTCCACGAGGTAAGACACAAACGGAATTGCCCTAAAGGGAAGAAGCCTTCTGAGTCCGGCAGAGAGGCAGCCTCTCCCACTCAGCATTCCCCCAACGCTGAGCCCCGGGTATGGGACAGAGAGAGGGAGAAAGGCAGCCGTAACCCCGAGCTCTTCCACAATGTAGTATAGGCCTCACCCTCAAGCTCACGTCAATTTCACAGAGAAAACACCAGGCCTCGGTGTGCTTTCCTGTGGCAAGGAAACTTTGCTTTCATTCCTTAGGTGGCACGTTGGCTCAGGACTGCCCTACCCGAAGGACTCACGGTGTGCAGCCCTATTGGTTGAGATCAGCCCCTCTGGCTCTTTCTCGGATGACACCAACTGGGCAAAGAGCCGTTCATATGCTGGGGACCCAGGGAGCTTTCCCTAGTCTACACCAGAACAGCACTCTGAGGGAGAGGAGCTGCTGACGTTTGGTAGCAAAATCTCCTATTCTGAAGAGAAACATTTCGTTGTAAGCGGGTTCCATCAGCCTTGCCATCTTTTCTCAGCTGGCTAGGATGGAGGGCAGGCAGTCAGTTGGCAGACTCACCTGAGGCCCTGCTTGCCAGACTGTGACACAGACCTCCCGCCTGCTTCAGCCCAAAGGGACGGCTTATGGTAAGGTACAAACTCTGTGTTGGAAAGTTCCTGCCTAACCCTCGCACCAGCACAAGCATATTGGTCATTGGTCAAAGACTCTCCCCACAAGTTTAACATGTTTGCTCCCATCTAGCCTCCGAAGCCGAGTTTACCTAGCTAGGAATCTCACTTCAGGAAAGGTACTCAGGCTGCTGGTGACTGCACGTTGTTTCACCAGGCAGCCCAAATCGAGTACACCCACTTGCATTTTCCAGGGGGCAGAGCAAATGGTGTCAACTTACAGGCCTCCAGCCTGGGAGGGGCAACGTACACTTTGTGAATGGGAAAGAAGCCCATGCCTTCAGTGTGAAAGGCCGCTAGGCCTCTTTGCTTTGGCAGCCCAGGGATAGCGTCAGCTGTGAAATGCTTCCAAAGGAGCAGAGTCAGAGAACCTTGGAACCACAGAGCAGGTGCAGCCCAGAACACGGACTGCTCTTGGCCTGAGAACACCCACTGCCCAGCGCCTCTTTGGGGTACACACGTGTAGAGGGAGGGTGTTGAATTCTGCTGCGTCATAACTTCTCCGGGCCACGTAGTGTGAGGGCAAGGAGAGTGGCCCTCCACCTCATCCCAGTTTCATGTGTCAGTTGTCTAAGGCAAACTCCCTGCTTGAATCCCTCCGTGGGCTACGTAGCCTCCAGAGAAAGGTGGATGATTGGGACCCAGGGCTGGTATCTAGGTTAATGTTCTGTGCATCAACTTCGCAGCTGTTCTCTCTAAGCGGGTCCCAAAGGCTTTCTGGAAGAGTTTCCTTAGAGGGTCAGAAACAGGAAATTAACCGACAGGCCCACAGGGACGCCAGTTCTCTCCAGCAACAACGCTACCAGCCTCAGACACTTGGGTTCTCTTTGGTAAATGGAAGAACACTATGCTCGGAAGCTTCTTCCATCCAGTTTGAGAGTCGCGCTTCCACTGCATCTTGGGATACCAAGTGTTGCCATGCCGTCACAATTTCCAATTCTTAGGCCTATGACGGCAGAGTGTCTGGCAGTTCTGAAAGAGAACTTAGGGATGCAGGCGTTTTGGCTCCTTCCACCGAGAAACCAGCTCCTCCAGCTCCTCTGTCGTTAGCTATTTCATGTTAGAATATCTCTAGGGGCCCTCTTTTCCTCCTCCACGAGGTAAGACACAAACGGAATTGCCCTAAAGGGAAGAAGCCTTCTGAGTCCGGCAGAGAGGCAGCCTCTCCCACTCAGCATTCCCCCAACGCTGAGCCCCGGGTATGGGACAGAGAGAGGGAGAAAGGCAGCCGTAACCCCGAGCTCTTCCACAATGTAGTATAGGCCTCACCCTCAAGCTCACGTCAATTTCACAGAGAAAACACCAGGCCTCGGTGTGCTTTCCTGTGGCAAGGAAACTTTGCTTTCATTCCTTAGGTGGCACGTTGGCTCAGGACTGCCCTACCCGAAGGACTCACGGTGTGCAGCCCTATTGGTTGAGATCAGCCCCTCTGGCTCTTTCTCGGATGACACCAACTGGGCAAAGAGCCGTTCATATGCTGGGGACCCAGGGAGCTTTCCTTAGTCTACACCAGAACAGCACTCTGAGGGAGAGGAGCTGCTGACGTTTGGTAGCAAAATCTCCTATTCTGAAGAGAAACATTTCGTTGTAAGCGGGTTCCATCAGCCTTGCCATCTTTTCTCAGCTGGCTAGGATGGAGGGCAGGCAGTCAGTTGGCAGACTCACCTGAGGCCCTGCTTGCCAGACTGTCACACAGACCTCCCGCCTGCTTCAGCCCAAAGGGACGGCTTATGGTAAGGTACAAACCCTGTGTTGGAAAGTTCCTGCCTAACCCTCGCACCAGCACAAGCATATTGGTCATTGGTCAAAGACTCTCCCCACAAGTTTAACATGTTTGCTCCCATCTAGCCTCCGAAGCCGAGTTTACCTAGCTAGGAATCTCACTTCAGGAAAGGTACTCAGGCTGCTGGTGACTGCACGTTGTTTCACCAGGCAGCCCAAATCGAGTACACCCACTTGCATTTTCCAGGGGGCAGAGCAAATGGTGTCAACTTACAGGCCTCCAGCCTGGGAGGGGCAACGTACACTTTGTGAATGGGAAAGAAGCCCATGCCTTCAGTGTGAAAGGCCGCTAGGCCTCTTTGCTTTGGCATCCCAGGGATAGCGTCAGCTCTGAAATGCTTCCAAAGGAGCAGAGTCAGAGAACCTTGGAACCACAGAGCAGGTGCAGCCCAGAACACGGACTGCTCTTGGCCTGAGAACACCCACTGCCCAGCGCCTCTTTGGGGTACACACGTGTAGAGGGAGGGTGTTGAATTCTGCTGCGTCATAACTTCTCCGGGCCACGTAGTGTGAGGGCAAGGAGAGTGGCCCTCCACCTCATCCCAGTTTCATGTGTCAGTTGTCTAAGGCAAACTCCCTGCTTGAATCCCTCCGTGGGCTACGTAGCCTCCAGAGAAAGGTGGATGATTGGGACCCAGGGCTGGTATCTAGGTTAATGTTCTGTGCATCAACTTCGCAGCTGTTCTCTCTAAGCGGGTCCCAAAGGCTTTCTGGAAGAGTTTCCTTAGAGGGTCAGAAACAGGAAATTAACCGACAGGCCCACGGGGACGCCAGTTCTCTCCAGCAACAACGCTACCAGCCTCAGACACTTGGGTTCTCTTTGGTAAATGGAAGAACACTATGCTTGGAAGCTTCTTCCATCCAGTTTGAGAGTCGCACTTCCACTGCATCTTGGGATACCAAGTGTTGCCATGCCGTCACAATATCCAATTCTTAGGCCTATGACGGCAGAGTGTCTGGCAGTTCTGAAAGAGAACTTAGGAATGCAGGCGTTTTGGCTCCTTCCACCGAGAAACCAGCTCCTCCAGCTCCTCTGTCGTTAGCTATTTCATGTTAGAATATCTCTAGGGGCCCTCTTTTCCTCCTCCACGAGGTAAGACACAAACGGAATTGCCCTAAAGGGAAGAAGCCTTCTGAGTCCGGCAGAGAGGCAGCCTCTCCCACTCAGCATTCCCCCAACGCTGAGCCCCGGGTATGGGACAGAGAGAGGGAGAAAGGCAGCCGTAACCCCGAGCTCTTCCACAATGTAGTATAGGCCTCACCCTCACGCTCACGTCAATTTCACAGAGAAAACACCAGGCCTCGGTGTGCTTTCCTGTGGCAAGGAAACTTTGCTTTCATTCCTTAGGTGGCACGTTGGCTCAGGACTGCCCTACCCGAAGGACTCACGGTGTGCAGCCCTACTGGTTGAGATCAGCCCCTCTGGCTCTTTCTCGGATGACACCAACTGGAAAAGAGCCGTTCATATGCTGGGGACCCAGGGAGCTTTCCCTAGTCTACACCAGAACAGCACTCTGAGCGAGAGGAGCTGCTGACGTTTGGTAGCAAAATCTCCTATTCTGAAGAGAAACATTTCGCTGTAAGCGGGTTCCATCAGCCTTGCCATCTTTTCTCAGCTGGCTAGGATGGAGGGCAGGCAGTCAGTTGGCAGACTCACCTGAGGCCCTGCTTGCCAGACTGTGACACAGACCTCCCGCCTGCTTCAGCCCAAAGGGACGGCTTATGGTAAGGTAAAAACCCTGTGTTGGAAAGTTCCTGCCTAACCCTCGCACCAGCACAAGCATAGTGGTCATTGGTCAAAGACTTTCCCCACAAGTTTAACATGTTTGCTCCCATCTAGCCTCCGAAGCCGAGTTTACCTAGCTAGGAATCTCACTTCAGGAAAGGTACTCAGGCTGCTGGTGACTGCACGTTGTTTCACCAGGCAGCCCAAATCGAGTACACCCACTTGCATTTTCCAGGGGGCAGAGCAAATGGTGTCAACTTACAGGCCTCCAGCCTGGGAGGGGCAACGTACACTTTGTGAATGGGAAAGAAGCCCATGCCTTCAGTGTGAAAGGCCGCTAGGCCTCTTTGCTTTGGCAGCCCAGGGATAGCGTCAGCTCTGAAATGCTTCCAAAGGAGCAGAGTCAGAGAACCTTGGAACCACAGAGCAGGTGCAGCCCAGAACACGGACTGTTCTTGGCCTGAGAACACCCACTGCCCAGCGCCTCTTTGGGGTACACACGTGTAGAGGGAGGGTGTTGAATTCTGCTGCGTCATAACTTCTCCGGGCCACGTAGTGTGAGGGCAAGGAGAGTGGCCCTCCACCTCATCCCAGTTTCATGTGTCAGTTGTCTAAGGCAAACTCCCTGCTTGAATCCCTCCGTGGGCTACGTAGCCTCCAGAGAAAGGTGGATGATTGGGACCCAGGGCTGGTATCTAGGTTAATGTTCTGTGCATCAACTTCGCAGCTGTTCTCTCTAAGCGGGTCCCAAAGGCTTTCTGGAAGAGTTTCCTTAGAGGGTCAGAAACAGGAAATTAACCGACAGGCCCACGGGGACGCCAGTTCTCTCCAGCAACAACGCTACCAGCCTCAGACACTTGGGTTCTCTTTGGTAAATGGAAGAACACTATGCTTGGAAGCTTCTTCCATCCAGTTTGAGAGTCGCACTTCCACTGCATCTTGGGATACCAAGTGTTGCCATGCCGTCACAATATCCAATTCTTAGGCCTATGACGGCAGAGTGTCTGGCAGTTCTGAAAGAGAACTTAGGAATGCAGGCGTTTTGGCTCCTTCCACCGAGAAACCAGCTCCTCCAGCTCCTCTGTCGTTAGCTATTTCATGTTAGAATATCTCTAGGGGCCCTCTTTTCCTCCTCCACGAGGTAAGACACAAACGGAATTGCCCTAAAGGGAAGAAGCCTTCTGAGTCCGGCAGAGAGGCAGCCTCTCCCACTCAGCATTCCCCCAACGCTGAGCCCCGGGTATGGGACAGAGAGAGGGAGAAAGGCAGCCGTAACCCCGAGCTCTTCCACAATGTAGTATAGGCCTCACCCTCACGCTCACGTCAATTTCACAGAGAAAACACCAGGCCTCGGTGTGCTTTCCTGTGGCAAGGAAACTTTGCTTTCATTCCTTAGGTGGCACGTTGGCTCAGGACTGCCCTACCCGAAGGACTCACGGTGTGCAGCCCTACTGGTTGAGATCAGCCCCTCTGGCTCTTTCTCGGATGACACCAACTGGAAAAGAGCCGTTCATATGCTGGGGACCCAGGGAGCTTTCCCTAGTCTACACCAGAACAGCACTCTGAGGGAGAGGAGCTGCTGACGTTTGGTAGCAAAATCTCCTATTCTGAAGAGAAACATTTCGCTGTAAGCGGGTTCCATCAGCCTTGCCATCTTTTCTCAGCTGGCTAGGATGGAGGGCAGGCAGTCAGTTGGCAGACTCACCTGAGGCCCTGCTTGCCAGACTGTCACACAGACCTCCCGCCTGCTTCAGCCCAAAGGGACGGCTTATGGTAAGGTAAAAACCCTGTGTTGGAAAGTTCCTGCCTAACCCTCGCACCAGCACAAGCATATTGGTCATTGGTCAAAGACTTTCCCCACAAGTTTAACATGTTTGCTCCCATCTAGCCTCCGAAGCCGAGTTTACCTAGCTAGGAATCTCACTTCAGGAAAGGTACTCAGGCTGCTGGTGACTGCACGTTGTTTCACCAGGCAGCCCAAATCGAGTACACCCACTTGCATTTTCCAGGGGGCAGAGCAAATGGTGTCAACTTACAGGCCTCCAGCCTGGGAGGGGCAACGTACACTTTGTGAATGGGAAAGAAGCCCATGCCTTCAGTGTGAAAGGCCGCTAGGCCTCTTTGCTTTGGCAGCCCAGGGATAGCGTCAGCTCTGAAATGCTTCCAAAGGAGCAGAGTCAGAGAACCTTGGAACCACAGAGCAGGTGCAGCCCAGAACACGGACTGCTCTTGGCCTGAGAACACCCACTGCCCAGCGCCTCTTTGGGGTACACACGTGTAGAGGGAGGGTGTTGAATTCTGCTGCGTCATAACTTCTCCGGGCCACGTAGTGTGAGGGCAAGGAGAGTGGCCCTCCACCTCATCCCAGTTTCATGTGTCAGTTGTCTAAGGCAAACTCCCTGCTTGAATCCCTCCGTGGGCTACGTAGCCTCCAGAGAAAGGTGGATGATTGGGACCCAGGGCTGGTATCTAGGTTAATGTTCTGTGCATCAACTTCGCAGCTGTTCTCTCTAAGCGGGTCCCAAAGGCTTTCTGGAAGAGTTTCCTTAGAGGGTCAGAAACAGGAAATTAACCGACAGGCCCACGGGGACGCCAGTTCTCTCCAGCAACAACGCTACCAGCCTCAGACACTTGGGTTCTCTTTGTTAAATGGAAGAACACTATGCTTGGAAGCTTCTTCCATCCAGTTTGAGAGTCGCACTTCCACTGCATCTTGGGATACCAAGTGTTGCCATGCCGTCACAATATCCAATTCTTAGGCCTATGACGGCAGAGTGTCTGGCAGTTCTGAAAGAGAACTTAGGAATGCAGGCGTTTTGGCTCCTTCCACCGAGAAACCAGCTCCTCCAGCTCCTCTGTCGTTAGCTATTTCATGTTAGAATATCTCTAGGGGCCCTCTTTTCCTCCTCCACGAGGTAAGACACAAACGGAATTGCCCTAAAGGGAAGAAGCCTTCTGAGTCCGGCAGAGAGGCAGCCTCTCCCACTCAGCATTCCCCCAACGCTGAGCCCCGGGTATGGGACAGAGAGAGGGAGAAAGGCAGCCGTAACCCCGAGCTCTTCCACAATGTAGTATAGGCCTCACCCTCAAGCTCACGTCAATTTCACAGAGAAAACACCAGGCCTCGGTGTGCTTTCCTGTGGCAAGGAAACTTTGCTTTCATTCCTTAGGTGGCACGTTGGCTCAGGACTGCCCTACCCGAAGGACTCACGGTGTGCAGCCCTACTGGTTGAGATCAGCCCCTCTGGCTCTTTCTCGGATGACACCAACTGGAAAAGAGCCGTTCATATGCTGGGGACCCAGGGAGCTTTCCCTAGTCTACACCAGAACAGCACTCTGAGGGAGAGGAGCTGCTGACGTTTGGTAGCAAAATCTCCTATTCTGAAGAGAAACATTTCGCTGTGAGCGGGTTCCATCAGCCTTGCCATCTTTTCTCAGCTGGCTAGGATGGAGGGCAGGCAGTCAGTTGGCAGACTCACCTGAGGCCCTGCTTGCCAGACTGTGACACAGACCTCCCGCCTGCTTCAGCCCAAAGGGACGGCTTATGGTAAGGTACAAACCCTGTGTTGGAAAGTTCCTGCCTAACCCTCGCACCAGCACAAGCATATTGGTCATTGGTCAAAGACTTTCCCCACAAGTTTAACATGTTTGCTCCCATCTAGCCTCCGAAGCCGAGTTTACCTAGCTAGGAATCTCACTTCAGGAAAGGTACTCAGGCTGCTGGTGACTGCACGTTGTTTCACCAGGCAGCCCAAATCGAGTACACCCACTTGCATTTTCCAGGGGGCAGAGCAAATGGTGTCAACTTACAGGCCTCCAGCCTGGGAGGGGCAACGTACACTTTGTGAATGGGAAAGAAGCCCATGCCTTCAGTGTGAAAGGCCGCTAGGCCTCTTTGCTTTGGCAGCCCAGGGATAGCGTCAGCTGTGAAATGCTTCCAAAGGAGCAGAGTCAGAGAACCTTGGAACCACAGAGCAGGTGCAGCCCAGAACACGGACTACTCTTGGCCTGAGAACACCCACTGCCCAGCGCCTCTTTGGGGTACACACGTGTAGAGGGAGGGTGTTGAATTCTGCTGCGTCATAACTTCTCCGGGCCACGTAGTGTGAGGGCAAGGAGAGTGGCCCTCCACCTCATCCCAGTTTCATGTGTCAGTTGTCTAAGGCAAACTCCCTGCTTGAATCCCTCCGTGGGCTACGTAACCTCCAGAGAAAGGTGGATGATTGGGACCCAGGGCTGGTATCTAGGTTAATGTTCTGTGCATCAACTTCGCAGCTGTTCTCTCTAAGCGGGTCCCAAAGGCTTTCTGGAAGAGTTTCCTTAGAGGGTCAGAAACAGGAAATTAACCGACAGGCCCACGGGGACGCCAGTTCTCTCCAGCAACAACGCTACCAGCCTCAGACACTTGGGTTCTCTTTGGTAAATGGAAGAACACTATGCTCGGAAGCTTCTTCCATCCAGTTTGAGAGTCGCGCTTCCACTGCATCTTGGGATACCAAGTGTTGCCATGCCGTCACAATTTCCAATTCTTAGGCCTATGACGGCAGAGTGTCTGGCAGTTCTGAAAGAGAACTTAGGGATGCAGGCGTTTTGGCTCCTTCCACCGAGAAACCAGCTCCTCCAGCTCCTCTGTCGTTAGCTATTTCATGTTAGAATATCTCTAGGGGCCCTCTTTTCCTCCTCCACGAGGTAAGACACAAACGGAATTGCCCTAAAGGGAAGAAGCCTTCTGAGTCCGGCAGAGAGGCAGCCTCTCCCACTCAGCATTCCCCCAACGCTGAGCCCCGGGTATGGGACAGAGAGAGGGAGAAAGGCAGCCGTAACCCCGAGCTCTTCCACAATGTAGTATAGGCCTCACCCTCAAGCTCACGTCAATTTCATAGAGAAAACACCAGGCCTCGGTGTGCTTTCCTGTGGCAAGGAAACTTTGCTTTCATTCCTTAGGTGGCACGTTGGCTCAGGACTGCCCTACCCGAAGGACTCACGGTGTGCAGCCCTACTGGTTGAGATCAGCCCCTCTGGCTCTTTCTCGGATGACACCAACTGGAAAAGAGCCGTTCATATGCTGGGGACCCAGGGAGCTTTCCCTAGTCTACACCAGAACAGCACTCTGAGGGAGAGGAGCTGCTGACGTTTGGTAGCAAAATCTCCTATTCTGAAGAGAAACATTTCGTTGTAAGCGGGTTCCATCAGCCTTGCCATCTTTTCTCAGCTGGCTAGGATGGAGGGCAGGCAGTCAGTTGGCAGACTCACCTGAGGCCTTGCTTGCCAGACTGTCACACAGACCTCCCGCCTGCTTCAGCCCAAAGGGACGGCTTATGGTAAGGTACAAACCCTGTGTTGGAAAGTTCCTGCCTAACCCTCGCACCAGCACAAGCATATTGGTCATTGGTCAAAGACTCTCCCCACAAGTTTAACATGTTTGCTCCCATCTAGCCTCCGAAGCCGAGTTTACCTAGCTAGGAATCTCACTTCAGGAAAGGTACTCAGGCTGCTGGTGACTGCACGTTGTTTCACCAGGCAGCCCAAATCGAGTACACCCACTTGCATTTTCCAGGGGGCAGAGCAAATGGTGTCAACTTACAGGCCTCCAGCCTGGGAGGGGCAACGTACACTTTGTGAATGGGAAAGAAGCCCATGCCTTCAGTGTGAAAGGCCGCTAGGCCTCTTTGCTTTGGCAGCCCAGGGATAGCGTCAGCTGTGAAATGCTTCCAAAGGAGCAGAGTCAGAGAACCTTGGAACCACAGAGCAGGTGCAGCCCAGAACACGGACTGCTCTTGGCCTGAGAACACCCACTGCCCAGCGCCTCTTTGGGGTACACACGTGTAGAGGGAGGGTGTTGAATTCTGCTGCGTCATAACTTCTCCGGGCCACGTAGTGTGAGGGCAAGGAGAGTGGCCCTCCACCTCATCCCAGTTTCATGTGTCAGTTGTCTAAGGCAAACTCCCTGCTTGAATCCCTCCGTGGGCTACGTAGCCTCCAGAGAAAGGTGGATGATTGGGACCCAGGGCTGGTATCTAGGTTAATGTTCTGTGCATCAACTTCGCAGCTGTTCTCTCTAAGCGGGTCCCAAAGGCTTTCTGGAAGAGTTTCCTTAGAGGGTCAGAAACAGGAAATTAACCGACAGGCCCACGGGGACGCCAGTTCTCTCCAGCAACAACGCTACCAGCCTCAGACACTTGGGTTCTCTTTGGTAAATGGAAGAACACTATGCTCGGAAGCTTCTTCCATCCAGTTTGAGAGTCGCACTTCCACTGCATCTTGGGATACCAAGTGTTGCCATGCCGTCACAATATCCAATTCTTAGGCCTATGACGGCAGAGTGTCTGGCAGTTCTGAAAGAGAACTTAGGAATGCAGGCGTTTTGGCTCCTTCCACCGAGAAACCAGCTCCTCCAGCTCCTCTGTCGTTAGCTATTTCATGTTAGAATATCTCTAGGGGCCCTCTTTTCCTCCTCCACGAGGTAAGACACAAACGGAATTGCCCTAAAGGGAAGAAGCCTTCTGAGTCCGGCAGAGAGGCAGCCTCTCCCACTCAGCATTCCCCCAACGCTGAGCCCCGGGTATGGGACAGAGAGAGGGAGAAAGGCAGCCGTAACCCCGAGCTCTTCCACAATGTAGTATAGGCCTCACCCTCACGCTCACGTCAATTTCACAGAGAAAACACCAGGCCTCGGTGTGCTTTCCTGTGGCAAGGAAACTTTGCTTTCATTCCTTAGGTGGCACGTTGGCTCAGGACTGCCCTACCCGAAGGACTCACGGTGTGCAGCCCTACTGGTTGAGATCAGCCCCTCTGGCTCTTTCTCGGATGACACCAACTGGAAAAGAGCCGTTCATATGCTGGGGACCCAGGGAGCTTTCCCTAGTCTACACCAGAACAGCACTCTGAGGGAGAGGAGCTGCTGACGTTTGGTAGCAAAATCTCCTATTCTGAAGAGAAACATTTCGCTGTAAGCGGGTTCCATCAGCCTTGCCATCTTTTCTCAGCTGGCTAGGATGGAGGGCAGGCAGTCAGTTGGCAGACTCACCTGAGGCCCTGCTTGCCAGACTGTGACACAGACCTCCCGCCTGCTTCAGCCCAAAGGGACGGCTTATGGTAAGGTACAAACCCTGTGTTGGAAAGTTCCTGCCTAACCCTCGCACCAGCACAAGCATATTGGTTATTGGTCAAAGACTCTCCCCACAAGTTTAACATGTTTGCTCCCATCTAGCCTCCGAAGCCGAGTTTACCTAGCTAGGAATCTCACTTCAGGAAAGGTACTCAGGCTGCTGGTGACTGCACGTTGTTTCACCAGGCAGCCCAAATCGAGTACACCCACTTGCATTTTCCAGGGGGCAGAGCAAATGGTGTCAACTTACAGGCCTCCAGCCTGGGAGGGGCAACGTACACTTTGTGAATGGGAAAGAAGCCCATGCCTTCAGTGTGAAAGGCCGCTAGGCCTCTTTGCTTTGGCAGCCCAGGGATAGCGTCAGCTCTGAAATGCTTCCAAAGGAGCAGAGTCAGAGAACCTTGGAACCACAGAGCAGGTGCAGCCCAGAACACGGACTGCTCTTGGCCTGAGAACACCCACTGCCCAGCGCCTCTTTGGGGTACACACGTGTAGAGGGAGGGTGTTGAATTCTGCTGCGTCATAACTTCTCCGGGCCACGTAGTGTGAGGGCAAGGAGAGTGGCCCTCCACCTCATCCCAGTTTCATGTGTCAGTTGTCTAAGGCAAACTCCCTGCTTGAATCCCTCCGTGGGCTACGTAGCCTCCAGAGAAAGGTGGATGATTGGGACCCAGGGCTGGTATCTAGGTTAATGTTCTGTGCATCAACTTCGCAGCTGTTCTCTCTAAGCGGGTCCCAAAGGCTTTCTGGAAGAGTTTCCTTAGAGGGTCAGAAACAGGAAATTAACCGACAGGCCCACGGGGACGCCAGTTCTCTCCAGCAACAACGCTACCAGCCTCAGACACTTGGGTTCTCTTTGGTAAATGGAAGAACACTATGCTCGGAAGCTTCTTCCATCCAGTTTGAGAGTCGCACTTCCACTGCATCTTGGGATACCAAGTGTTGCCATGCCGTCACAATTTCCAATTCTTAGGCCTATGACGGCAGAGTGTCTGGCAGTTCTGAAAGAGAACTTAGGAATGCAGGCGTTTTGGCTCCTTCCACCGAGAAACCAGCTCCTCCAGCTCCTCTGTCGTTAGCTATTTCATGTTAGAATATCTCTAGGGGCCCTCTTTTCCTCCTCCACGAGGTAAGACACAAACGGAATTGCCCTAAAGGGAAGAAGCCTTC
The DNA here is from genome assembly GCF_965194805.1 of Balaenoptera borealis. Classification (NCBI taxonomy): domain Eukaryota; kingdom Metazoa; phylum Chordata; class Mammalia; order Artiodactyla; family Balaenopteridae; genus Balaenoptera; species Balaenoptera borealis. The sequence goes on along the minus strand of NW_028122881.1, from coordinate 21,595 downwards.
TGAGTCCGGCAGAGAGGCAGCCTCTCCCACTCAGCATTCCCCCAACGCTGAGCCCCGGGTATGGGACAGAGAGAGGGAGAAAGGCAGCCGTAACCCCGAGCTCTTCCACAATGTAGTATAGGCCTCACCCTCAAGCTCACGTCAATTTCACAGAGAAAACACCAGGCCTCGGTGTGCTTTCCTGTGGCAAGGAAACTTTGCTTTCATTCCTTAGGTGGCACGTTGGCTCAGGACTGCCCTACCCGAAGGACTCACGGTGTGCAGCCCTATTGGTTGAGATCAGCCCCTCTGGCTCTTTCTCGGATGACACCAACTGGGCAAAGAGCCGTTCATATGCTGGGGACCCAGGGAGCTTTCCTTAGTCTACACCAGAACAGCACTCTGAGGGAGAGGAGCTGCTGACGTTTGGTAGCAAAATCTCCTATTCTGAAGAGAAACATTTCGTTGTAAGCGGGTTCCATCAGCCTTGCCATCTTTTCTCAGCTGGCTAGGATGGAGGGCAGGCAGTCAGTTGGCAGACTCACCTGAGGCCCTGCTTGCCAGACTGTCACACAGACCTCCCGCCTGCTTCAGCCCAAAGGGACGGCTTATGGTAAGGTACAAACCCTGTGTTGGAAAGTTCCTGCCTAACCCTCGCACCAGCACAAGCATATTGGTCATTGGTCAAAGACTCTCCCCACAAGTTTAACATGTTTGCTCCCATCTAGCCTCCGAAGCCGAGTTTACCTAGCTAGGAATCTCACTTCAGGAAAGGTACTCAGGCTGCTGGTGACTGCACGTTGTTTCACCAGGCAGCCCAAATCGAGTACACCCACTTGCATTTTCCAGGGGGCAGAGCAAATGGTGTCAACTTACAGGCCTCCAGCCTGGGAGGGGCAACGTACACTTTGTGAATGGGAAAGAAGCCCATGCCTTCAGTGTGAAAGGCCGCTAGGCCTCTTTGCTTTGGCAGCCCAGGGATAGCGTCAGCTGTGAAATGCTTCCAAAGGAGCAGAGTCAGAGAACCTTGGAACCACAGAGCAGGTGCAGCCCAGAACACGGACTGCTCTTGGCCTGAGAACACCCACTGCCCAGCGCCTCTTTGGGGTACACACGTGTAGAGGGAGGGTGTTGAATTCTGCTGCGTCATAACTTCTCCGGGCCACGTAGTGTGAGGGCAAGGAGAGTGGCCCTCCACCTCATCCCAGTTTCATGTGTCAGTTGTCTAAGGCAAACTCCCTGCTTGAATCCCTCCGTGGGCTACGTAGCCTCCAGAGAAAGGTGGATGATTGGGACCCAGGGCTGGTATCTAGGTTAATGTTCTGTGCATCAACTTCGCAGCTGTTCTCTCTAAGCGGGTCCCAAAGGCTTTCTGGAAGAGTTTCCTTAGAGGGTCAGAAACAGGAAATTAACCGACAGGCCCACGGGGACGCCAGTTCTCTCCAGCAACAACGCTACCAGCCTCAGACACTTGGGTTCTCTTTGGTAAATGGAAGAACACTATGCTTGGAAGCTTCTTCCATCCAGTTTGAGAGTCGCACTTCCACTGCATCTTGGGATACCAAGTGTTGCCATGCCGTCACAATATCCAATTCTTAGGCCTATGACGGCAGAGTGTCTGGCAGTTCTGAAAGAGAACTTAGGAATGCAGGCGTTTTGGCTCCTTCCACCGAGAAACCAGCTCCTCCAGCTCCTCTGTCGTTAGCTATTTCATGTTAGAATATCTCTAGGGGCCCTCTTTTCCTCCTCCACGAGGTAAGACACAAACGGAATTGCCCTAAAGGGAAGAAGCCTTCTGAGTCCGGCAGAGAGGCAGCCTCTCCCACTCAGCATTCCCCCAACGCTGAGCCCCGGGTATGGGACAGAGAGAGGGAGAAAGGCAGCCGTAACCCCGAGCTCTTCCACAATGTAGTATAGGCCTCACCCTCAAGCTCACGTCAATTTCACAGAGAAAACACCAGGCCTCGGTGTGCTTTCCTGTGGCAAGGAAACTTTGCTTTCATTCCTTAGGTGGCACGTTGGCTCAGGACTGCCCTACCCGAAGGACTCACGGTGTGCAGCCCTACTGGTTGAGATCAGCCCCTCTGGCTCTTTCTCGGATGACACCAACTGGAAAAGAGCCGTTCATATGCTGGGGACCCAGGGAGCTTTCCCTAGTCTACACCAGAACAGCACTCTGAGGGAGAGGAGCTGCTGACGTTTGGTAGCAAAATCTCCTATTCTGAAGAGAAACATTTCGCTGTAAGCGGGTTCCATCAGCCTTGCCATCTTTTCTCAGCTGGCTAGGATGGAGGGCAGGCAGTCAGTTGGCAGACTCACCTGAGGCCCTGCTTGCCAGACTGTCACACAGACCTCCCGCCTGCTTCAGCCCAAAGGGACGGCTTATGGTAAGGTACAAACCCTGTGTTGGAAAGTTCCTGCCTAACCCTCGCACCAGCACAAGCATATTGGTCATTGGTCAAAGACTTTCCCCACAAGTTTAACATGTTTGCTCCCATCTAGCCTCCGAAGCCGAGTTTACCTAGCTAGGAATCTCACTTCAGGAAAGGTACTCAGGCTGCTGGTGACTGCACGTTGTTTCACCAGGCAGCCCAAATCGAGTACACCCACTTGCATTTTCCAGGGGGCAGAGCAAATGGTGTCAACTTACAGGCCTCCAGCCTGGGAGGGGCAACGTACACTTTGTGAATGGGAAAGAAGCCCATGCCTTCAGTGTGAAAGGCCGCTAGGCCTCTTTGCTTTGGCAGCCCAGGGATAGCGTCAGCTGTGAAATGCTTCCAAAGGAGCAGAGTCAGAGAACCTTGGAACCACAGAGCAGGTGCAGCCCAGAACACGGACTGCTCTTGGCCTGAGAACACCCACTGCCCAGCGCCTCTTTGGGGTACACACGTGTAGAGGGAGGGTGTTGAATTCTGCTGCGTCATAACTTCTCCGGGCCACGTAGTGTGAGGGCAAGGAGAGTGGCCCTCCACCTCATCCCAGTTTCATGTGTCAGTTGTCTAAGGCAAACTCCCTGCTTGAATCCCTCCGTGGGCTACGTAGCCTCCAGAGAAAGGTGGATGATTGGGACCCAGGGCTGGTATCTAGGTTAATGTTCTGTGCATCAACTTCGCAGCTGTTCTCTCTAAGCGGGTCCCAAAGGCTTTCTGGAAGAGTTTCCTTAGAGGGTCAGAAACAGGAAATTAACCGACAGGCCCACGGGGACGCCAGTTCTCTCCAGCAACAACGCTACCAGCCTCAGACACTTGGGTTCTCTTTGTTAAATGGAAGAACACTATGCTTGGAAGCTTCTTCCATCCAGTTTGAGAGTCGCACTTCCACTGCATCTTGGGATACCAAGTGTTGCCATGCCGTCACAATATCCAATTCTTAGGCCTATGACGGCAGAGTGTCTGGCAGTTCTGAAAGAGAACTTAGGAATGCAGGCGTTTTGGCTCCTTCCACCGAGAAACCAGCTCCTCCAGCTCCTCTGTCGTTAGCTATTTCATGTTAGAATATCTCTAGGGGCCCTCTTTTCCTCCTCCACGAGGTAAGACACAAACGGAATTGCCCTAAAGGGAAGAAGCCTTCTGAGTCCGGCAGAGAGGCAGCCTCTCCCACTCAGCATTCCCCCAACGCTGAGCCCCGGGTATGGGACAGAGAGAGGGAGAAAGGCAGCCGTAACCCCGAGCTCTTCCACAATGTAGTATAGGCCTCACCCTCAAGCTCACGTCAATTTCACAGAGAAAACACCAGGCCTCGGTGTGCTTTCCTGTGGCAAGGAAACTTTGCTTTCATTCCTTAGGTGGCACGTTGGCTCAGGACTGCCCTACCCGAAGGACTCACGGTGTGCAGCCCTACTGGTTGAGATCAGCCCCTCTGGCTCTTTCTCGGATGACACCAACTGGAAAAGAGCCGTTCATATGCTGGGGACCCAGGGAGCTTTCCCTAGTCTACACCAGAACAGCACTCTGAGGGAGAGGAGCTGCTGACGTTTGGTAGCAAAATCTCCTATTCTGAAGAGAAACATTTCGCTGTAAGCGGGTTCCATCAGCCTTGCCATCTTTTCTCAGCTGGCTAGGATGGAGGGCAGGCAGTCAGTTGGCAGACTCACCTGAGGCCCTGCTTGCCAGACTGTGACACAGACCTCCCGCCTGCTTCAGCCCAAAGGGACGGCTTATGGTAAGGTAAAAACCCTGTGTTGGAAAGTTCCTGCCTAACCCTCGCACCAGCACAAGCATATTGGTCATTGGTCAAAGACTTTCCCCACAAGTTTAACATGTTTGCTCCCATCTAGCCTCCGAAGCCGAGTTTACCTAGCTAGGAATCTCACTTCAGGAAAGGTACTCAGGCTGCTGGTGACTGCACGTTGTTTCACCAGGCAGCCCAAATCGAGTACACCCACTTGCATTTTCCAGGGGGCAGAGCAAATGGTGTCAACTTACAGGCCTCCAGCCTGGGAGGGGCAACGTACACTTTGTGAATGGGAAAGAAGCCCATGCCTTCAGTGTGAAAGGCCGCTAGGCCTCTTTGCTTTGGCAGCCCAGGGATAGCGTCAGCTGTGAAATGCTTCCAAAGGAGCAGAGTCAGAGAACCTTGGAACCACAGAGCAGGTGCAGCCCAGAACACGGACTGCTCTTGGCCTGAGAACACCCACTGCCCAGCGCCTCTTTGGGGTACACACGTGTAGAGGGAGGGTGTTGAATTCTGCTGCGTCATAACTTCTCCGGGCCACGTAGTGTGAGGGCAAGGAGAGTGGCCCTCCACCTCATCCCAGTTTCATGTGTCAGTTGTCTAAGGCAAACTCCCTGCTTGAATCCCTCCGTGGGCTACGTAGCCTCCAGAGAAAGGTGGATGATTGGGACCCAGGGCTGGTATCTAGGTTAATGTTCTGTGCATCAACTTCGCAGCTGTTCTCTCTAAGCGGGTCCCAAAGGCTTTCTGGAAGAGTTTCCTTAGAGGGTCAGAAACAGGAAATTAACCGACAGGCCCACGGGGACGCCAGTTCTCTCCAGCAACAACGCTACCAGCCTCAGACACTTGGGTTCTCTTTGGTAAATGGAAGAACACTATGCTCGGAAGCTTCTTCCATCCAGTTTGAGAGTCGCACTTCCACTGCATCTTGGGATACCAAGTGTTGCCATGCCGTCACAATATCCAATTCTTAGGCCTATGACGGCAGAGTGTCTGGCAGTTCTGAAAGAGAACTTAGGAATGCAGGCGTTTTGGCTCCTTCCACCGAGAAACCAGCTCCTCCAGCTCCTCTGTCGTTAGCTATTTCATGTTAGAATATCTCTAGGGGCCCTCTTTTCCTCCTCCACGAGGTAAGACACAAACGGAATTGCCCTAAAGGGAAGAAGCCTTCTGAGTCCGGCAGAGAGGCAGCCTCTCCCACTCAGCATTCCCCCAACGCTGAGCCCCGGGTATGGGACAGAGAGAGGGAGAAAGGCAGCCGTAACCCCGAGCTCTTCCACAATGTAGTATAGGCCTCACCCTCACGCTCACGTCAATTTCACAGAGAAAACACCAGGCCTCGGTGTGCTTTCCTGTGGCAAGGAAACTTTGCTTTCATTCCTTAGGTGGCACGTTGGCTCAGGACTGCCCTACCCGAAGGACTCACGGTGTGCAGCCCTACTGGTTGAGATCAGCCCCTCTGGCTCTTTCTCGGATGACACCAACTGGAAAAGAGCCGTTCATATGCTGGGGACCCAGGGAGCTTTCCCTAGTCTACACCAGAACAGCACTCTGAGGGAGAGGAGCTGCTGACGTTTGGTAGCAAAATCTCCTATTCTGAAGAGAAACATTTCGCTGTAAGCGGGTTCCATCAGCCTTGCCATCTTTTCTCAGCTGGCTAGGATGGAGGGCAGGCAGTCAGTTGGCAGACTCACCTGAGGCCCTGCTTGCCAGACTGTGACACAGACCTCCCGCCTGCTTCAGCCCAAAGGGACGGCTTATGGTAAGGTACAAACCCTGTGTTGGAAAGTTCCTGCCTAACCCTCGCACCAGCACAAGCATATTGGTTATTGGTCAAAGACTCTCCCCACAAGTTTAACATGTTTGCTCCCATCTAGCCTCCGAAGCCGAGTTTACCTAGCTAGGAATCTCACTTCAGGAAAGGTACTCAGGCTGCTGGTGACTGCACGTTGTTTCACCAGGCAGCCCAAATCGAGTACACCCACTTGCATTTTCCAGGGGGCAGAGCAAATGGTGTCAACTTACAGGCCTCCAGCCTGGGAGGGGCAACGTACACTTTGTGAATGGGAAAGAAGCCCATGCCTTCAGTGTGAAAGGCCGCTAGGCCTCTTTGCTTTGGCAGCCCAGGGATAGCGTCAGCTCTGAAATGCTTCCAAAGGAGCAGAGTCAGAGAACCTTGGAACCACAGAGCAGGTGCAGCCCAGAACACGGACTGCTCTTGGCCTGAGAACACCCACTGCCCAGCGCCTCTTTGGGGTACACACGTGTAGAGGGAGGGTGTTGAATTCTGCTGCGTCATAACTTCTCCGGGCCACGTAGTGTGAGGGCAAGGAGAGTGGCCCTCCACCTCATCCCAGTTTCATGTGTCAGTTGTCTAAGGCAAACTCCCTGCTTGAATCCCTCCGTGGGCTACGTAGCCTCCAGAGAAAGGTGGATGATTGGGACCCAGGGCTGGTATCTAGGTTAATGTTCTGTGCATCAACTTCGCAGCTGTTCTCTCTAAGCGGGTCCCAAAGGCTTTCTGGAAGAGTTTCCTTAGAGGGTCAGAAACAGGAAATTAACCGACAGGCCCACGGGGACGCCAGTTCTCTCCAGCAACAACGCTACCAGCCTCAGACACTTGGGTTCTCTTTGGTAAATGGAAGAACACTATGCTCGGAAGCTTCTTCCATCCAGTTTGAGAGTCGCACTTCCACTGCATCTTGGGATACCAAGTGTTGCCATGCCGTCACAATTTCCAATTCTTAGGCCTATGACGGCAGAGTGTCTGGCAGTTCTGAAAGAGAACTTAGGAATGCAGGCGTTTTGGCTCCTTCCACCGAGAAACCAGCTCCTCCAGCTCCTCTGTCGTTAGCTATTTCATGTTAGAATATCTCTAGGGGCCCTCTTTTCCTCCTCCACGAGGTAAGACACAAACGGAATTGCCCTAAAGGGAAGAAGCCTTCTGAGTCCGGCAGAGAGGCAGCCTCTCCCACTCAGCATTCCCCCAACGCTGAGCCCCGGGTATGGGACAGAGAGAGGGAGAAAGGCAGCCGTAACCCCGAGCTCTTCCACAATGTAGTATAGGCCTCACCCTCAAGCTCACGTCAATTTCACAGAGAAAACACCAGGCCTCGGTGTGCTTTCCTGTGGCAAGGAAACTTTGCTTTCATTCCTTAGGTGGCACGTTGGCTCAGGACTGCCCTACCCGAAGGACTCACGGTGTGCAGCCCTATTGGTTGAGATCAGCCCCTCTGGCTCTTTCTCGGATGACACCAACTGGGCAAAGAGCCGTTCATATGCTGGGGACCCAGGGAGCTTTCCTTAGTCTACACCAGAACAGCACTCTGAGGGAGAGGAGCTGCTGACGTTTGGTAGCAAAATCTCCTATTCTGAAGAGAAACATTTCGTTGTAAGCGGGTTCCATCAGCCTTGCCATCTTTTCTCAGCTGGCTAGGATGGAGGGCAGGCAGTCAGTTGGCAGACTCACCTGAGGCCCTGCTTGCCAGACTGTCACACAGACCTCCCGCCTGCTTCAGCCCAAAGGGACGGCTTATGGTAAGGTACAAACCCTGTGTTGGAAAGTTCCTGCCTAACCCTCGCACCAGCACAAGCATATTGGTCATTGGTCAAAGACTCTCCCCACAAGTTTAACATGTTTGCTCCCATCTAGCCTCCGAAGCCGAGTTTACCTAGCTAGGAATCTCACTTCAGGAAAGGTACTCAGGCTGCTGGTGACTGCACGTTGTTTCACCAGGCAGCCCAAATCGAGTACACCCACTTGCATTTTCCAGGGGGCAGAGCAAATGGTGTCAACTTACAGGCCTCCAGCCTGGGAGGGGCAACGTACACTTTGTGAATGGGAAAGAAGCCCATGCCTTCAGTGTGAAAGGCCGCTAGGCCTCTTTGCTTTGGCAGCCCAGGGATAGCGTCAGCTGTGAAATGCTTCCAAAGGAGCAGAGTCAGAGAACCTTGGAACCACAGAGCAGGTGCAGCCCAGAACACGGACTGCTCTTGGCCTGAGAACACCCACTGCCCAGCGCCTCTTTGGGGTACACACGTGTAGAGGGAGGGTGTTGAATTCTGCTGCGTCATAACTTCTCCGGGCCACGTAGTGTGAGGGCAAGGAGAGTGGCCCTCCACCTCATCCCAGTTTCATGTGTCAGTTGTCTAAGGCAAACTCCCTGCTTGAATCCCTCCGTGGGCTACGTAGCCTCCAGAGAAAGGTGGATGATTGGGACCCAGGGCTGGTATCTAGGTTAATGTTCTGTGCATCAACTTCGCAGCTGTTCTCTCTAAGCGGGTCCCAAAGGCTTTCTGGAAGAGTTTCCTTAGAGGGTCAGAAACAGGAAATTAACCGACAGGCCCACGGGGACGCCAGTTCTCTCCAGCAACAACGCTACCAGCCTCAGACACTTGGGTTCTCTTTGGTAAATGGAAGAACACTATGCTTGGAAGCTTCTTCCATCCAGTTTGAGAGTCGCACTTCCACTGCATCTTGGGATACCAAGTGTTGCCATGCCGTCACAATATCCAATTCTTAGGCCTATGACGGCAGAGTGTCTGGCAGTTCTGAAAGAGAACTTAGGAATGCAGGCGTTTTGGCTCCTTCCACCGAGAAACCAGCTCCTCCAGCTCCTCTGTCGTTAGCTATTTCATGTTAGAATATCTCTAGGGGCCCTCTTTTCCTCCTCCACGAGGTAAGACACAAACGGAATTGCCCTAAAGGGAAGAAGCCTTCTGAGTCCGGCAGAGAGGCAGCCTCTCCCACTCAGCATTCCCCCAACGCTGAGCCCCGGGTATGGGACAGAGAGAGGGAGAAAGGCAGCCGTAACCCCGAGCTCTTCCACAATGTAGTATAGGCCTCACCCTCACGCTCACGTCAATTTCACAGAGAAAACACCAGGCCTCGGTGTGCTTTCCTGTGGCAAGGAAACTTTGCTTTCATTCCTTAGGTGGCACGTTGGCTCAGGACTGCCCTACCCGAAGGACTCACGGTGTGCAGCCCTACTGGTTGAGATCAGCCCCTCTGGCTCTTTCTCGGATGACACCAACTGGAAAAGAGCCGTTCATATGCTGGGGACCCAGGGAGCTTTCCCTAGTCTACACCAGAACAGCACTCTGAGGGAGAGGAGCTGCTGACGTTTGGTAGCAAAATCTCCTATTCTGAAGAGAAACATTTCGCTGTAAGCGGGTTCCATCAGCCTTGCCATCTTTTCTCAGCTGGCTAGGATGGAGGGCAGGCAGTCAGTTGGCAGACTCACCTGAGGCCCTGCTTGCCAGACTGTCACACAGACCTCCCGCCTGCTTCAGCCCAAAGGGACGGCTTATGGTAAGGTAAAAACCCTGTGTTGGAAAGTTCCTGCCTAACCCTCGCACCAGCACAAGCATATTGGTCATTGGTCAAAGACTTTCCCCACAAGTTTAACATGTTTGCTCCCATCTAGCCTCCGAAGCCGAGTTTACCTAGCTAGGAATCTCACTTCAGGAAAGGTACTCAGGCTGCTGGTGACTGCACGTTGTTTCACCAGGCAGCCCAAATCGAGTACACCCACTTGCATTTTCCAGGGGGCAGAGCAAATGGTGTCAACTTACAGGCCTCCAGCCTGGGAGGGGCAACGTACACTTTGTGAATGGGAAAGAAGCCCATGCCTTCAGTGTGAAAGGCCGCTAGGCCTCTTTGCTTTGGCAGCCCAGGGATAGCGTCAGCTCTGAAATGCTTCCAAAGGAGCAGAGTCAGAGAACCTTGGAACCACAGAGCAGGTGCAGCCCAGAACACGGACTGCTCTTGGCCTGAGAACACCCACTGCCCAGCGCCTCTTTGGGGTACACACGTGTAGAGGGAGGGTGTTGAATTCTGCTGCGTCATAACTTCTCCGGGCCACGTAGTGTGAGGGCAAGGAGAGTGGCCCTCCACCTCATCCCAGTTTCATGTGTCAGTTGTCTAAGGCAAACTCCCTGCTTGAATCCCTCCGTGGGCTACGTAGCCTCCAGAGAAAGGTGGATGATTGGGACCCAGGGCTGGTATCTAGGTTAATGTTCTGTGCATCAACTTCGCAGCTGTTCTCTCTAAGCGGGTCCCAAAGGCTTTCTGGAAGAGTTTCCTTAGAGGGTCAGAAACAGGAAATTAACCGACAGGCCCACGGGGACGCCAGTTCTCTCCAGCAACAACGCTACCAGCCTCAGACACTTGGGTTCTCTTTGTTAAATGGAAGAACACTATGCTTGGAAGCTTCTTCCATCCAGTTTGAGAGTCGCACTTCCACTGCATCTTGGGATACCAAGTGTTGCCATGCCGTCACAATATCCAATTCTTAGGCCTATGACGGCAGAGTGTCTGGCAGTTCTGAAAGAGAACTTAGGAATGCAGGCGTTTTGGCTCCTTCCACCGAGAAACCAGCTCCTCCAGCTCCTCTGTCGTTAGCTATTTCATGTTAGAATATCTCTAGGGGCCCTCTTTTCCTCCTCCACGAGGTAAGACACAAACGGAATTGCCCTAAAGGGAAGAAGCCTTCTGAGTCCGGCAGAGAGGCAGCCTCTCCCACTCAGCATTCCCCCAACGCTGAGCCCCGGGTATGGGACAGAGAGAGGGAGAAAGGCAGCCGTAACCCCGAGCTCTTCCACAATGTAGTATAGGCCTCACCCTCAAGCTCACGTCAATTTCACAGAGAAAACACCAGGCCTCGGTGTGCTTTCCTGTGGCAAGGAAACTTTGCTTTCATTCCTTAGGTGGCACGTTGGCTCAGGACTGCCCTACCCGAAGGACTCACGGTGTGCAGCCCTACTGGTTGAGATCAGCCCCTCTGGCTCTTTCTCGGATGACACCAACTGGAAAAGAGCCGTTCATATGCTGGGGACCCAGGGAGCTTTCCCTAGTCTACACCAGAACAGCACTCTGAGGGAGAGGAGCTGCTGACGTTTGGTAGCAAAATCTCCTATTCTGAAGAGAAACATTTCGCTGTGAGCGGGTTCCATCAGCCTTGCCATCTTTTCTCAGCTGGCTAGGATGGAGGGCAGGCAGTCAGTTGGCAGACTCACCTGAGGCCCTGCTTGCCAGACTGTGACACAGACCTCCCGCCTGCTTCAGCCCAAAGGGACGGCTTATGGTAAGGTACAAACCCTGTGTTGGAAAGTTCCTGCCTAACCCTCGCACCAGCACAAGCATATTGGTCATTGGTCAAAGACTTTCCCCACAAGTTTAACATGTTTGCTCCCATCTAGCCTCCGAAGCCGAGTTTACCTAGCTAGGAATCTCACTTCAGGAAAGGTACTCAGGCTGCTGGTGACTGCACGTTGTTTCACCAGGCAGCCCAAATCGAGTACACCCACTTGCATTTTCCAGGGGGCAGAGCAAATGGTGTCAACTTACAGGCCTCCAGCCTGGGAGGGGCAACGTACACTTTGTGAATGGGAAAGAAGCCCATGCCTTCAGTGTGAAAGGCCGCTAGGCCTCTTTGCTTTGGCAGCCCAGGGATAGCGTCAGCTGTGAAATGCTTCCAAAGGAGCAGAGTCAGAGAACCTTGGAACCACAGAGCAGGTGCAGCCCAGAACACGGACTACTCTTGGCCTGAGAACACCCACTGCCCAGCGCCTCTTTGGGGTACACACGTGTAGAGGGAGGGTGTTGAATTCTGCTGCGTCATAACTTCTCCGGGCCACGTAGTGTGAGGGCAAGGAGAGTGGCCCTCCACCTCATCCCAGTTTCATGTGTCAGTTGTCTAAGGCAAACTCCCTGCTTGAATCCCTCCGTGGGCTACGTAACCTCCAGAGAAAGGTGGATGATTGGGACCCAGGGCTGGTATCTAGGTTAATGTTCTGTGCATCAACTTCGCAGCTGTTCTCTCTAAGCGGGTCCCAAAGGCTTTCTGGAAGAGTTTCCTTAGAGGGTCAGAAACAGGAAATTAACCGACAGGCCCACGGGGACGCCAGTTCTCTCCAGCAACAACGCTACCAGCCTCAGACACTTGGGTTCTCTTTGGTAAATGGAAGAACACTATGCTCGGAAGCTTCTTCCATCCAGTTTGAGAGTCGCGCTTCCACTGCATCTTGGGATACCAAGTGTTGCCATGCCGTCACAATTTCCAATTCTTAGGCCTATGACGGCAGAGTGTCTGGCAGTTCTGAAAGAGAACTTAGGGATGCAGGCGTTTTGGCTCCTTCCACCGAGAAACCAGCTCCTCCAGCTCCTCTGTCGTTAGCTATTTCATGTTAGAATATCTCTAGGGGCCCTCTTTTCCTCCTCCACGAGGTAAGACACAAACGGAATTGCCCTAAAGGGAAGAAGCCTTCTGAGTCCGGCAGAGAGGCAGCCTCTCCCACTCAGCATTCCCCCAACGCTGAGCCCCGGGTATGGGACAGAGAGAGGGAGAAAGGCAGCCGTAACCCCGAGCTCTTCCACAATGTAGTATAGGCCTCACCCTCAAGCTCACGTCAATTTCATAGAGAAAACACCAGGCCTCGGTGTGCTTTCCTGTGGCAAGGAAACTTTGCTTTCATTCCTTAGGTGGCACGTTGGCTCAGGACTGCCCTACCCGAAGGACTCACGGTGTGCAGCCCTACTGGTTGAGATCAGCCCCTCTGGCTCTTTCTCGGATGACACCAACTGGAAAAGAGCCGTTCATATGCTGGGGACCCAGGGAGCTTTCCCTAGTCTACACCAGAACAGCACTCTGAGGGAGAGGAGCTGCTGACGTTTGGTAGCAAAATCTCCTATTCTGAAGAGAAACATTTCGTTGTAAGCGGGTTCCATCAGCCTTGCCATCTTTTCTCAGCTGGCTAGGATGGAGGGCAGGCAGTCAGTTGGCAGACTCACCTGAGGCCTTGCTTGCCAGACTGTCACACAGACCTCCCGCCTGCTTCAGCCCAAAGGGACGGCTTATGGTAAGGTACAAACCCTGTGTTGGAAAGTTCCTGCCTAACCCTCGCACCAGCACAAGCATATTGGTCATTGGTCAAAGACTCTCCCCACAAGTTTAACATGTTTGCTCCCATCTAGCCTCCGAAGCCGAGTTTACCTAGCTAGGAATCTCACTTCAGGAAAGGTACTCAGGCTGCTGGTGACTGCACGTTGTTTCACCAGGCAGCCCAAATCGAGTACACCCACTTGCATTTTCCAGGGGGCAGAGCAAATGGTGTCAACTTACAGGCCTCCAGCCTGGGAGGGGCAACGTACACTTTGTGAATGGGAAAGAAGCCCATGCCTTCAGTGTGAAAGGCCGCTAGGCCTCTTTGCTTTGGCAGCCCAGGGATAGCGTCAGCTGTGAAATGCTTCCAAAGGAGCAGAGTCAGAGAACCTTGGAACCACAGAGCAGGTGCAGCCCAGAACACGGACTGCTCTTGGCCTGAGAACACCCACTGCCCAGCGCCTCTTTGGGGTACACACGTGTAGAGGGAGGGTGTTGAATTCTGCTGCGTCATAACTTCTCCGGGCCACGTAGTGTGAGGGCAAGGAGAGTGGCCCTCCACCTCATCCCAGTTTCATGTGTCAGTTGTCTAAGGCAAACTCCCTGCTTGAATCCCTCCGTGGGCTACGTAGCCTCCAGAGAAAGGTGGATGATTGGGACCCAGGGCTGGTATCTAGGTTAATGTTCTGTGCATCAACTTCGCAGCTGTTCTCTCTAAGCGGGTCCCAAAGGCTTTCTGGAAGAGTTTCCTTAGAGGGTCAGAAACAGGAAATTAACCGACAGGCCCACGGGGACGCCAGTTCTCTCCAGCAACAACGCTACCAGCCTCAGACACTTGGGTTCTCTTTGGTAAATGGAAGAACACTATGCTCGGAAGCTTCTTCCATCCAGTTTGAGAGTCGCACTTCCACTGCATCTTGGGATACCAAGTGTTGCCATGCCGTCACAATATCCAATTCTTAGGCCTATGACGGCAGAGTGTCTGGCAGTTCTGAAAGAGAACTTAGGAATGCAGGCGTTTTGGCTCCTTCCACCGAGAAACCAGCTCCTCCAGCTCCTCTGTCGTTAGCTATTTCATGTTAGAATATCTCTAGGGGCCCTCTTTTCCTCCTCCACGAGGTAAGACACAAACGGAATTGCCCTAAAGGGAAGAAGCCTTCTGAGTCCGGCAGAGAGGCAGCCTCTCCCACTCAGCATTCCCCCAACGCTGAGCCCCGGGTATGGGACAGAGAGAGGGAGAAAGGCAGCCGTAACCCCGAGCTCTTCCACAATGTAGTATAGGCCTCACCCTCACGCTCACGTCAATTTCACAGAGAAAACACCAGGCCTCGGTGTGCTTTCCTGTGGCAAGGAAACTTTGCTTTCATTCCTTAGGTGGCACGTTGGCTCAGGACTGCCCTACCCGAAGGACTCACGGTGTGCAGCCCTACTGGTTGAGATCAGCCCCTCTGGCTCTTTCTCGGATGACACCAACTGGAAAAGAGCCGTTCATATGCTGGGGACCCAGGGAGCTTTCCCTAGTCTACACCAGAACAGCACTCTGAGGGAGAGGAGCTGCTGACGTTTGGTAGCAAAATCTCCTATTCTGAAGAGAAACATTTCGCTGTAAGCGGGTTCCATCAGCCTTGCCATCTTTTCTCAGCTGGCTAGGATGGAGGGCAGGCAGTCAGTTGGCAGACTCACCTGAGGCCCTGCTTGCCAGACTGTGACACAGACCTCCCGCCTGCTTCAGCCCAAAGGGACGGCTTATGGTAAGGTACAAACCCTGTGTTGGAAAGTTCCTGCCTAACCCTCGCACCAGCACAAGCATATTGGTTATTGGTCAAAGACTCTCCCCACAAGTTTAACATGTTTGCTCCCATCTAGCCTCCGAAGCCGAGTTTACCTAGCTAGGAATCTCACTTCAGGAAAGGTACTCAGGCTGCTGGTGACTGCACGTTGTTTCACCAGGCAGCCCAAATCGAGTACACCCACTTGCATTTTCCAGGGGGCAGAGCAAATGGTGTCAACTTACAGGCCTCCAGCCTGGGAGGGGCAACGTACACTTTGTGAATGGGAAAGAAGCCCATGCCTTCAGTGTGAAAGGCCGCTAGGCCTCTTTGCTTTGGCAGCCCAGGGATAGCGTCAGCTCTGAAATGCTTCCAAAGGAGCAGAGTCAGAGAACCTTGGAACCACAGAGCAGGTGCAGCCCAGAACACGGACTGCTCTTGGCCTGAGAACACCCACTGCCCAGCGCCTCTTTGGGGTACACACGTGTAGAGGGAGGGTGTTGAATTCTGCTGCGTCATAACTTCTCCGGGCCACGTAGTGTGAGGGCAAGGAGAGTGGCCCTCCACCTCATCCCAGTTTCATGTGTCAGTTGTCTAAGGCAAACTCCCTGCTTGAATCCCTCCGTGGGCTACGTAGCCTCCAGAGAAAGGTGGATGATTGGGACCCAGGGCTGGTATCTAGGTTAATGTTCTGTGCATCAACTTCGCAGCTGTTCTCTCTAAGCGGGTCCCAAAGGCTTTCTGGAAGAGTTTCCTTAGAGGGTCAGAAACAGGAAATTAACCGACAGGCCCACGGGGACGCCAGTTCTCTCCAGCAACAACGCTACCAGCCTCAGACACTTGGGTTCTCTTTGGTAAATGGAAGAACACTATGCTCGGAAGCTTCTTCCATCCAGTTTGAGAGTCGCACTTCCACTGCATCTTGGGATACCAAGTGTTGCCATGCCGTCACAATTTCCAATTCTTAGGCCTATGACGGCAGAGTGTCTGGCAGTTCTGAAAGAGAACTTAGGAATGCAGGCGTTTTGGCTCCTTCCACCGAGAAACCAGCTCCTCCAGCTCCTCTGTCGTTAGCTATTTCATGTTAGAATATCTCTAGGGGCCCTCTTTTCCTCCTCCACGAGGTAAGACACAAACGGAATTGCCCTAAAGGGAAGAAGCCTTCTGAGTCCGGCAGAGAGGCAGCCTCTCCCACTCAGCATTCCCCCAACGCTGAGCCCCGGGTATGGGACAGAGAGAGGGAGAAAGGCAGCCGTAACCCCGAGCTCTTCCACAATGTAGTATAGGCCTCACCCTCAAGCTCACGTCAATTTCACAGAGAAAACACCAGGCCTCGGTGTGCTTTCCTGTGGCAAGGAAACTTTGCTTTCATTCCTTAGGTGGCACGTTGGCTCAGGACTGCCCTACCCGAAGGACTCACGGTGTGCAGCCCTATTGGTTGAGATCAGCCCCTCTGGCTCTTTCTCGGATGACACCAACTGGGCAAAGAGCCGTTCATATGCTGGGGACCCAGGGAGCTTTCCTTAGTCTACACCAGAACAGCACTCTGAGGGAGAGGAGCTGCTGACGTTTGGTAGCAAAATCTCCTATTCTGAAGAGAAACATTTCGTTGTAAGCGGGTTCCATCAGCCTTGCCATCTTTTCTCAGCTGGCTAGGATGGAGGGCAGGCAGTCAGTTGGCAGACTCACCTGAGGCCCTGCTTGCCAGACTGTCACACAGACCTCCCGCCTGCTTCAGCCCAAAGGGACGGCTTATGGTAAGGTACAAACCCTGTGTTGGAAAGTTCCTGCCTAACCCTCGCACCAGCACAAGCATATTGGTCATTGGTCAAAGACTCTCCCCACAAGTTTAACATGTTTGCTCCCATCTAGCCTCCGAAGCCGAGTTTACCTAGCTAGGAATCTCACTTCAGGAAAGGTACTCAGGCTGCTGGTGACTGCACGTTGTTTCACCAGGCAGCCCAAATCGAGTACACCCACTTGCATTTTCCAGGGGGCAGAGCAAATGGTGTCAACTTACAGGCCTCCAGCCTGGGAGGGGCAACGTACACTTTGTGAATGGGAAAGAAGCCCATGCCTTCAGTGTGAAAGGCCGCTAGGCCTCTTTGCTTTGGCAGCCCAGGGATAGCGTCAGCTGTGAAATGCTTCCAAAGGAGCAGAGTCAGAGAACCTTGGAACCACAGAGCAGGTGCAGCCCAGAACACGGACTGCTCTTGGCCTGAGAACACCCACTGCCCAGCGCCTCTTTGGGGTACACACGTGTAGAGGGAGGGTGTTGAATTCTGCTGCGTCATAACTTCTCCGGGCCACGTAGTGTGAGGGCAAGGAGAGTGGCCCTCCACCTCATCCCAGTTTCATGTGTCAGTTGTCTAAGGCAAACTCCCTGCTTGAATCCCTCCGTGGGCTACGTAGCCTCCAGAGAAAGGTGGATGATTGGGACCCAGGGCTGGTATCTAGGTTAATGTTCTGTGCATCAACTTCGCAGCTGTTCTCTCTAAGCGGGTCCCAAAGGCTTTCTGGAAGAGTTTCCTTAGAGGGTCAGAAACAGGAAATTAACCGACAGGCCCACGGGGACGCCAGTTCTCTCCAGCAACAACGCTACCAGCCTCAGACACTTGGGTTCTCTTTGGTAAATGGAAGAACACTATGCTTGGAAGCTTCTTCCATCCAGTTTGAGAGTCGCACTTCCACTGCATCTTGGGATACCAAGTGTTGCCATGCCGTCACAATATCCAATTCTTAGGCCTATGACGGCAGAGTGTCTGGCAGTTCTGAAAGAGAACTTAGGAATGCAGGCGTTTTGGCTCCTTCCACCGAGAAACCAGCTCCTCCAGCTCCTCTGTCGTTAGCTATTTCATGTTAGAATATCTCTAGGGGCCCTCTTTTCCTCCTCCACGAGGTAAGACACAAACGGAATTGCCCTAAAGGGAAGAAGCCTTCTGAGTCCGGCAGAGAGGCAGCCTCTCCCACTCAGCATTCCCCCAACGCTGAGCCCCGGGTATGGGACAGAGAGAGGGAGAAAGGCAGCCGTAACCCCGAGCTCTTCCACAATGTAGTATAGGCCTCACCCTCAAGCTCACGTCAATTTCACAGAGAAAACACCAGGCCTCGGTGTGCTTTCCTGTGGCAAGGAAACTTTGCTTTCATTCCTTAGGTGGCACGTTGGCTCAGGACTGCCCTACCCGAAGGACTCACGGTGTGCAGCCCTACTGGTTGAGATCAGCCCCTCTGGCTCTTTCTCGGATGACACCAACTGGAAAAGAGCCGTTCATATGCTGGGGACCCAGGGAGCTTTCCCTAGTCTACACCAGAACAGCACTCTGAGGGAGAGGAGCTGCTGACGTTTGGTAGCAAAATCTCCTATTCTGAAGAGAAACATTTCGCTGTAAGCGGGTTCCATCAGCCTTGCCATCTTTTCTCAGCTGGCTAGGATGGAGGGCAGGCAGTCAGTTGGCAGACTCACCTGAGGCCCTGCTTGCCAGACTGTCACACAGACCTCCCGCCTGCTTCAGCCCAAAGGGACGGCTTATGGTAAGGTACAAACCCTGTGTTGGAAAGTTCCTGCCTAACCCTCGCACCAGCACAAGCATATTGGTCATTGGTCAAAGACTTTCCCCACAAGTTTAACATGTTTGCTCCCATCTAGCCTCCGAAGCCGAGTTTACCTAGCTAGGAATCTCACTTCAGGAAAGGTACTCAGGCTGCTGGTGACTGCACGTTGTTTCACCAGGCAGCCCAAATCGAGTACACCCACTTGCATTTTCCAGGGGGCAGAGCAAATGGTGTCAACTTACAGGCCTCCAGCCTGGGAGGGGCAACGTACACTTTGTGAATGGGAAAGAAGCCCATGCCTTCAGTGTGAAAGGCCGCTAGGCCTCTTTGCTTTGGCAGCCCAGGGATAGCGTCAGCTGTGAAATGCTTCCAAAGGAGCAGAGTCAGAGAACCTTGGAACCACAGAGCAGGTGCAGCCCAGAACACGGACTGCTCTTGGCCTGAGAACACCCACTGCCCAGCGCCTCTTTGGGGTACACACGTGTAGAGGGAGGGTGTTGAATTCTGCTGCGTCATAACTTCTCCGGGCCACGTAGTGTGAGGGCAAGGAGAGTGGCCCTCCACCTCATCCCAGTTTCATGTGTCAGTTGTCTAAGGCAAACTCCCTGCTTGAATCCCTCCGTGGGCTACGTAGCCTCCAGAGAAAGGTGGATGATTGGGACCCAGGGCTGGTATCTAGGTTAATGTTCTGTGCATCAACTTCGCAGCTGTTCTCTCTAAGCGGGTCCCAAAGGCTTTCTGGAAGAGTTTCCTTAGAGGGTCAGAAACAGGAAATTAACCGACAGGCCCACGGGGACGCCAGTTCTCTCCAGCAACAACGCTACCAGCCTCAGACACTTGGGTTCTCTTTGTTAAATGGAAGAACACTATGCTTGGAAGCTTCTTCCATCCAGTTTGAGAGTCGCACTTCCACTGCATCTTGGGATACCAAGTGTTGCCATGCCGTCACAATATCCAATTCTTAGGCCTATGACGGCAGAGTGTCTGGCAGTTCTGAAAGAGAACTTAGGAATGCAGGCGTTTTGGCTCCTTCCACCGAGAAACCAGCTCCTCCAGCTCCTCTGTCGTTAGCTATTTCATGTTAGAATATCTCTAGGGGCCCTCTTTTCCTCCTCCACGAGGTAAGACACAAACGGAATTGCCCTAAAGGGAAGAAGCCTTCTGAGTCCGGCAGAGAGGCAGCCTCTCCCACTCAGCATTCCCCCAACGCTGAGCCCCGGGTATGGGACAGAGAGAGGGAGAAAGGCAGCCGTAACCCCGAGCTCTTCCACAATGTAGTATAGGCCTCACCCTCAAGCTCACGTCAATTTCACAGAGAAAACACCAGGCCTCGGTGTGCTTTCCTGTGGCAAGGAAACTTTGCTTTCATTCCTTAGGTGGCACGTTGGCTCAGGACTGCCCTACCCGAAGGACTCACGGTGTGCAGCCCTACTGGTTGAGATCAGCCCCTCTGGCTCTTTCTCGGATGACACCAACTGGAAAAGAGCCGTTCATATGCTGGGGACCCAGGGAGCTTTCCCTAGTCTACACCAGAACAGCACTCTGAGGGAGAGGAGCTGCTGACGTTTGGTAGCAAAATCTCCTATTCTGAAGAGAAACATTTCGCTGTAAGCGGGTTCCATCAGCCTTGCCATCTTTTCTCAGCTGGCTAGGATGGAGGGCAGGCAGTCAGTTGGCAGACTCACCTGAGGCCCTGCTTGCCAGACTGTGACACAGACCTCCCGCCTGCTTCAGCCCAAAGGGACGGCTTATGGTAAGGTAAAAACCCTGTGTTGGAAAGTTCCTGCCTAACCCTCGCACCAGCACAAGCATATTGGTCATTGGTCAAAGACTTTCCCCACAAGTTTAACATGTTTGCTCCCATCTAGCCTCCGAAGCCGAGTTTACCTAGCTAGGAATCTCACTTCAGGAAAGGTACTCAGGCTGCTGGTGACTGCACGTTGTTTCACCAGGCAGCCCAAATCGAGTACACCCACTTGCATTTTCCAGGGGGCAGAGCAAATGGTGTCAACTTACAGGCCTCCAGCCTGGGAGGGGCAACGTACACTTTGTGAATGGGAAAGAAGCCCATGCCTTCAGTGTGAAAGGCCGCTAGGCCTCTTTGCTTTGGCAGCCCAGGGATAGCGTCAGCTGTGAAATGCTTCCAAAGGAGCAGAGTCAGAGAACCTTGGAACCACAGAGCAGGTGCAGCCCAGAACACGGACTGCTCTTGGCCTGAGAACACCCACTGCCCAGCGCCTCTTTGGGGTACACACGTGTAGAGGGAGGGTGTTGAATTCTGCTGCGTCATAACTTCTCCGGGCCACGTAGTGTGAGGGCAAGGAGAGTGGCCCTCCACCTCATCCCAGTTTCATGTGTCAGTTGTCTAAGGCAAACTCCCTGCTTGAATCCCTCCGTGGGCTACGTAGCCTCCAGAGAAAGGTGGATGATTGGGACCCAGGGCTGGTATCTAGGTTAATGTTCTGTGCATCAACTTCGCAGCTGTTCTCTCTAAGCGGGTCCCAAAGGCTTTCTGGAAGAGTTTCCTTAGAGGGTCAGAAACAGGAAATTAACCGACAGGCCCACGGGGACGCCAGTTCTCTCCAGCAACAACGCTACCAGCCTCAGACACTTGGGTTCTCTTTGGTAAATGGAAGAACACTATGCTCGGAAGCTTCTTCCATCCAGTTTGAGAGTCGCACTTCCACTGCATCTTGGGATACCAAGTGTTGCCATGCCGTCACAATATCCAATTCTTAGGCCTATGACGGCAGAGTGTCTGGCAGTTCTGAAAGAGAACTTAGGAATGCAGGCGTTTTGGCTCCTTCCACCGAGAAACCAGCTCCTCCAGCTCCTCTGTCGTTAGCTATTTCATGTTAGAATATCTCTAGGGGCCCTCTTTTCCTCCTCCACGAGGTAAGACACAAACGGAATTGCCCTAAAGGGAAGAAGCCTTCTGAGTCCGGCAGAGAGGCAGCCTCTCCCACTCAGCATTCCCCCAACGCTGAGCCCCGGGTATGGGACAGAGAGAGGGAGAAAGGCAGCCGTAACCCCGAGCTCTTCCACAATGTAGTATAGGCCTCACCCTCACGCTCACGTCAATTTCACAGAGAAAACACCAGGCCTCGGTGTGCTTTCCTGTGGCAAGGAAACTTTGCTTTCATTCCTTAGGTGGCACGTTGGCTCAGGACTGCCCTACCCGAAGGACTCACGGTGTGCAGCCCTACTGGTTGAGATCAGCCCCTCTGGCTCTTTCTCGGA